>NC_135576.1:45887264-46084764 GCF_965152235.1 Eretmochelys imbricata | reverse complement strand
CCTCGCCCTTCTGATAGGTTTTAGAAAGGTCATAATTTAGGGTATTTTGCAGTTGATAAATGATCTGTATGTTTGTGTTCACACGCACCGATTGATTTGTTATAGCCAAAATATTGTTTCTATAACAACCTGCAGGTCCTTAAGTAGGCAAACAGCAGATGAACAGGAATCCAAGTGGGAGGTGAAGCGAAATCCGATCCTCTTTGGAGGAGGAGGAGGAAGCAGATGTTGGCTCAGAAGGATCCCACATTTTGTGGGAGAAGCAAAGAGGAAGAGATGGGGTATGTGGTATTCAGCTCTCCAGGTCTCGTTTTGCACCTGGTGCTCCTTCTTGGTGTGGCTCCTGTGATCATAAAGCTTTGTGTCCTCAGATGACAAAGTCTGTGCAACTTGGAGAGCTCCCTTGGTGCGAAGGGTTGTTGGGGCAATTTTCCCGCCTTTCCAGCCTTGGATGAGGCTCCCGTTTCCGGGCCCAGTTGATGCATTATGCATCAGGGCTGCTGCAACTGACAGCCCCTCAGCCAGCATCTACTTGAAAAGCAATGGTGCTAATCAAAGTCGACACATTTGAATGTCCAGACACACACACAGAGAAATTTACTAATCAAAAAGTGTATTTCCTAGGGCTGTCTCCAGAGAAATCCGCAGGAAGAAATTGGAATAATTTATTAGCTTACAAGTTTTCGTTGACAGTTAGCCCAAGGCTATTTATCTCTGTAATAGAGAACGTCTCCAATGTGGCAAAATTGACCAAATCAAACAGCTTTGATCAGAAAATGAATCTGGCAAGGCTGTCTGTCTGCGGGTCCCAGGGGAAAGGCGGGAAACAAACAAAAAGATTTAACAAGTGGTCAATAGGAAAGAGAGAGAGAGAATTTGCAGCCTAGAAAGTCAGGATCCTGCAATATCTTCACACACAAACACTGAAATGAATTACTGGGGAAATAAATTATGTCTCATATCATAACATTTAACATTGTGCTGGTGCATAATCGGAGCCATGCAGCCCAAACTGAAATGTGATTCTTGCATAAGGGAGATGATAAATAACTGCAGCAGGGAAAAAATGCTCTAACTTCTCCTTAAAAGAAAAGAAAAATAGAAAGGACTCCTTCTGCTCATGGTGCTGTCAGTCCACATATACTCGGCTTGGCCCTAAAGCATCTAATAGTTGGATGTCCAGGAGAATGAGCGAATATGAGGAATTAAAAGTCATATCAGATTCTGGTTGAGGCAGCAAGTGTATGTTTCTACTTTCTGCTACAGGGGCCACACAGGGCTTTGGCATTGTCCCTTTTCTCTCCCAGTGCCAAAAAGAGTCATCTGTTGAACTGCAAAATAATTAGATAGAAATAAAACTTTTGGGGAACAGATTAAAAACCAACATTACTACTCCACAGGTGTCACTTCATAGAATAAAACAGGTCCACCTTTGATAGGAAGAAAATCATCACCCATTATTGCTAAATCCCAAAATGAATGGCCGTGTGGTTAAACCGCAGGAATGGCAATCAGGAAGACTGTACGAGAGTTCTAGCTCTGCCACATTATTTTCTGTCCCTAAGTAATTTAAATTCTCTCTACTTCAAGTTACCTATATGTAAAAAGGGGATAACAACCAACTACCAGGAATGAAGGGCTTTATTCCTGGTTGGAGTAAAAGTGCTTTGAGATCTTCAGATGGGTGCTCTAGAAGTGCACAGTATTACATTATTAGTACTTGGCATGAACCCACAGACTCTGTCTTGTGCAGAGAATGAGCCAGCAATATACCTACATACTTTTGCTGTGTGTTGCAGCATTTCCCCCCGAATTAAATTAATTATTTCTCTGTCTTGGACAACTTCTAATCTTATTGTATATCAGTAATAATGGTAGGGGTAACATTTTCTCCTTAATAAGCATATGTAAATTACAAAGTGAAGGTGACAAAAGTACAATAATATTTTAACTTGACAGTGAAAGAGAAGCAATTTCAGTCATTTTGTTTCTATTGGTAATTAAGTCAGAAAGCTGCAAACTGAAAACATTCAAACAACCCTAGTGCTCAGGCACTGCCATAAATATCTAAATTAGTGGAAACCATTCCATCTAATCATGTGCCCTTCCATGGACATTGAGAAGGATAAGGCATCTTTTTAGATCCTTCCCGACCATTTGATGGAGGTGCAAGTCCCCATGTCTGATCCATATGTCTGTGTATTGTTGGAGATATAATCCTTGCCTAATTGAGTACTAAAGGCAGATCAGCAATTTTGCTTGATCAACCATGTCCAGCATAACCTGGTCTATAAAATGATTTGGTGCATAGGTTCTTAGCTTGGGAGTGAATTTATTTACACATTTGGAAAAGGAGTCAGTAGTATAGTTGTGTTGCTGTATGGGAGAGAAGAAATATTTTGGCCAGCTTCAGATTTTTTTCCATCTTGGCTTAATTTTCTTATATAAAATTTTGTAGACTGCCCATCTGTAGCAGGGACTAATCTATTTTGGTATTTGAAAAAAATACAGATGTCATGTCATTAATGTTTAGAAATTAGCTATCATGCATCTGAGATGAGTTTTGTTATCACTGGGCCAAATCCTGAAGTCCTTATTAAGTTATTACTCTCATGGAGGCAAATAGGAGTTTTGCCTGAGTAAGGATTTCAGAATTGAGTTCTATATCTACATTTTTAACATCTCCATACTACAGATTGACAGTATATCAAAATGACTTGACTGGAGCTTCTGTGAGGTAAGATGTCAAAGATCCACACATTAACATACTGGCGATATATTTTGTAGAGGGAAGCAGCATGGTCCAGGATACAGACAGAGAACTGATTTCCCCTCCTGGCTATACCACTGCCTCATTGGGTTACATTGGTAAGTCACCTAGGCCTACATTTTTGGAAGCATCAACTTATTTGGGACGCTTCAATTTTTGGGAGTTGAATTTGAGACAGTAACTCTGAGTTTCAGAGTGGCTGAGCATTCACAATTGCAACAGAAGTCAGTGGGACTGCAGATGCTCAGCAGCTCCTCTGAAAATCAGGCCTAAGGTGTCTAAAGTTGTGCATCCAAAATTAGCAGACACATAAGAAAATGCCTGCTTTAGCCACTCTTTGCTTCAGTTTCTCCCTCTGTAAAATGGGGATAATACTTAATCACCTTTATAAAGAGCTTTGAGATCTCCAGATGAAAAGCACTGAGTGGGCTCAATCCAACTCCCATTCAAACCAATCAGAGTTTTTATGCAGACTTCAGGGGAAGTTGGATCAAGCCCTATAAGTGCTATTACCGTGAGCTGTGCCCAAGATGGTTTAAGATTGTCTCACTGCTATAGAATAATATTAGTAGATTGTTATGACACAGATACAGGAATGATAACGTTTTGAGCATATATCATAGAATGATGAACCTCAACCCTCTTCAATATGCCTTGCCCGTATTCTCAAAGCACCACAGTATGTCAGCACAGGCTGAAAAAGAGCTGGCTGCAAACAATTCATATTGGGCTCAATCAAACGCTCATTGAAGTAATTGGAAATGTCTCTATTGACATCAGTGAGCATAGGATGAGGCCCTCATATGTTTATCTGCCTTTGGGAGCAGACGGTTTCATCCCTGATAATTGGAAGGGGTTCATAGTGACATGCAATGTTTCAGAACACGTCTATAATGCTCAGGTACCTCAAGAATTAGAAGAAGGAATTACAACTTTAGACTTGAAGTTCCCTGATCGTATTACTTTGATGTAGTAATATATTAAAATATATTTCAATTGTTGTGGGTATAACATTTGACTAATATACTGATGAAAATAAGGAGGGTGAGCTTGTTGCCCTTGTGACACAGGTAAGAGGAGATACAAGATTACTATATGGCTGAAGCAAGTACAGTGTAAAAGCCAAAGCACAGCTGACCTTCTCTCTTCTTGTTTTAAATGCCTCCTCTCTTAAAGCCTTTTAAACTCAGCCCACATCCCATTCACAGTGTTGAAGAGGCTCAAATCTGACACCTGGAAATATAGGGGAATGAACAGACCAAATGAAATTAAAGCAGTACATTGAAAGTCTGCCTGTGAGTGTGCAGACTTGGGTATGCTAGCACCTGCTGTCCACATGGGTGAAGACTCTGCAAGGGGCAGAGAGACAACCAGGGTGGCTTCAACCTATATGTCAGGGATATTCAGACAGAGGAGCCATCATGAAGTGGTAGGGGAAGGACATGCTGCTGGTGCACAAAACTTGTTAGCTGTGGCTGGTGGGTGCTCAAGGGCTGTTCTGGTAGGTGGGGTTGTGTGTTTGGTGGTGCTGACATGGCTGGGGGAGCCTGATGCAACTGGCTCCAGAGGGAGAAGAGACAGGGACTCTTACCTTGTGCAGCAGGTACCACCATATTCTCTTGAGAGCTCCTCCTTCCTGGCTGGTATCCAGTAGGAGAGCAGTAAGAGAAGAGGTATATGGCTGCCTGCTCAGCAGTGCCACAACTGCCCCTGGTGGCAAACAGGCAGAACTGTAGATAAGCATGTGCAGCCTTCCTACAGATTAGCCAAATGCAGATTCAGGTGGAGATAGGGAATGCAGGATAGGGCTGCCAAATGCATGTCATGCACAATGCCTGACACTTGGCAGCCCCACTTACAGAGTCAGGCTGGGCCTCAGTATTAGTATGGGAAGGCTTAGTCAGAACTCTGCTACTATGGGCAATGATCTGTTTAGGTGACGTGTTCACAGGACCTCACGGACATAAACTTCAGCAATAATCTCCCTATGAGTTAGGGGTCAGGTAGACTAACTCTGCGTGGCAATGTCCCACTCATTATCCCAGCCAATTTGTCATGAGGAGAGACTGAGAGCACTTTCAGGCTTGTCTGAGCTCCAGGGGTCATGGACCTTTAGGGGGGAGGGGTAGCTCAGTGGTTTGAGCATTGGCCTGCTAAACCCAGGGTTGTGAGCTCAATCCTTGAGGGGGCCATTTAGGGATCTGGGGCAAAAATTGGGGATTGGTCCTGCTTTGAGCAGGGGGTTGGACTAGATGACCTCCTGAGGTCCCTTCCAACCCTGATATTCTATGATTCTATGATGACCTTGGTTCATGGTTGTTGGGAAGTGCCACAGAAAGTAAAGAGGCTGGATTCTCTAGCAATAATTTGAGATTTTGGAAATTTGGCCCTTGAAATGCTGTGCAGGGAAGAATACAGTGAGATTGTGTGCTGAGTATGGCTCTGGTAGGGGATGAGCCATAGTGATAGTTATTCTATTAACAGATGCTGGAACCCTGAATGTAAATGTCGACTCACCGTTGCTGGTATGGCTTGCTAACCACACCCTCGCAATAAAGGAGATGGAAGGAGGAAACTAGAATCTGGAATAGATAGGACCTGGAGGGAAACGACAGGAACAGCCTAACTTGATGGGGAAAATTTAAGCTGAGCTTTACATTACTGTAGTTTCAGCTACCCATGAAAGAGCTCTCCTGCTTCTCCACTACCCGAGAAAGGGTAAGTTTGGGTATTAACCTGATGTGTGTGTTCTGTGCTGGAGAGGAATAAGGACATCATCCATTAACATTGCTTTTAACTCTATTTTGCTTACTGCAGTTTGCATATACTTCAGGAGTTATGCTCAACTGCCTAAAATATGGACCTTTTGTGACTGATTCAACCTAGCAGAGTCCTATTACTGATTAAGGTTATTAATATCAGTGTTTGGGAGGACAAGCGGACAGCCACAGTTAAATAAGAGGCAGTGAAGGCCTTGCACAAGAAACCATGCTTGGACTACAACTTCAGCACTTTTTGTCCTGTCTCATACCTCGTTTTAAGGAAAAAGTTATGACAAGGTGGCAATGCAATACTCGGTGTCCACAGATTTCTTTGATCCTTATCAGTCTGGATTCAGACCGAGGTATGGAACTGAGACTGAACAGATATAGATGGCTGATGATCTCCTCATTGATATTGGTGTATTGCCGACTAGCCAGTTGGATGTTGTAAGAATGGATGGAGAGTGGGATCACTCCTACCTTGCTGGTCCTACTTGAGAACCATCACATGCAGGGTTCTGCAAGTTCTATTTTGTCATCCTTCCTATTTAAGGTATATGTGAAGCCACTAAGGAAGATTGCAAGATGGTTTAGGCTGCAGTATTACCTTTGTGCCTCCGATGCTTAGCTTTAGATCTTCTATCCATTGAAACCACACTCTATGGTCTCTTACTCTTTCAGTGTCTGACCAGTAATCTGGACAAAAGCAAACCAGCTCCAACTCAAGCCAGACAAGAGGAAATTGATGCTTGCTGGGAAGGGACAGCATTTGGAGGAGCAGGCAGAAGCAAACTCTGCACAGGATATACGTTCTCTTTTCATTAAAGTTCTTCACAGGTGTCAGGGTTTTAATAGACCATTGCTGTTCCTGCATTCTTGGATAGCAGAAATAGCCTCTCATGCCTTTTATCATCTATAGCTTGCATGAAAGTATTACTGTGCTTTTTACATGGGACCTTGCAATGGTTTTCCATGCCACTGTCACTGCCAGGCTGCACTACTGAAATGTGCTGTAATTAAGGCTATTTGAGCTATACCTGAAAGTTAAAGCTGAATGTGGAATGCTGATATATGACTCTTTAGTGAAGCAAGCCACTTATAAATTAAACAGAAGCCACTACAAGTGCAGATCAAGATGTTGGAAATCATCTCCAAAACTCTGAATGGGGAGGGACTCACTTCTCTAAGAGACTGACTGCATCTCACTATATACCCCATCACGTCAGTTAAGATCATGTCGGAGGCTCTTACTGTCAATTCATAGATATAACAGAGTCATATTCCAGCACCCCTTAGATCAGTTTTACTTATACCACACAGACAAGCCAAATGCAGATTTCCAGGCAGGGACTGTAGCCTCTTCCAACCTTTTTTTGTGACCTTGGAACCTCTGAGTCAGTGGATTCATTGGGTTGCTCTTCTTTATTCCCAGATAGCAGCAGCAGCTGCAACTCTACCCCCAAGAAAACTGGTGTTCCTGTTAAATTAAAAATAGGAGAGAAATGGATAAAAATAGAGATAAAAATAAAGAGAAGCATTTGTGCCTAGATGCAGCTAAGAAGAGACATGCTACCCTGGGTGGGGAGATACAACTTACAGAGGTAAAAAGTTGGTAGTAGTATTCTTACATACTATTGGCATGGCAGAGTTCCAGTTCTAGTTGCTTTATGGAGCTGACTACCTCTGCTGTTCATCCAAAACTGTTTATTCTTCCAGGAAGAAATTCTTATGTAGTCAAGGTGTTTAGATATCATGGTGATGGACATGGTATAGCAGCCTCAGTAGAAATAGAGTATAAATGTTTGTCCTTGGCAGCTGTATGGAGATATGGCCCAATGCTCATCTCATGCACTGCTCCACCCTCTTCTGGATGAGTGGGTGTGCCCAAACAGCACTGTAGACTAGTCACTCTATAGCTGTTCAGAAACAGCCTTTCACAAATGCAAGAGCATACTATAAATCCAGGGTCCAGAGAAATCCACCCTTTTGTTATGTCCCTTTTCTTACCAAGATTCAAACTGCACATTGCCAGGTATACCTGAAAGGTTTTACTTGTGTACTCTCATTACCTTTGAATTGAGTGATGTCCATATTGGCATTTGTTCCATCATCAACCAGGTAACCGGGGGGGGAAATGCTCTTCTTGTACTTAAAATTTGTAATTGTTTAATGGCTGAACTGTGGCTGGACATCCCTTTACAACAGTATCTTAGGGTTTTACTGGGCAAAGTAGGTGGGGCTTCTTTTCTTTTGCTAACTTTCTGAGGTATTTTCCACCAGATGTTGATTTACATCAGGCTTGTCTCTGGAAAATCTCTGTACACAAAGAAGTATCTATCAAAGTCTGGGTTAGCTAATACTTGATTACGGCCTCGAGTTTCTTTGAAGAAGTCATAGCCAATCATCAGGCCACATTACCAAACCTGAGCCATTCTTTTTGGGTGACAGATCTGAGGAACTGTCCCAGATTGAGGTGTCATTAGAGGAGGTTTTGGAACAAATTGATAAACTAAATGGTAATAAGTGTCCAGGACCTGATGGTATTCACCCAAGAGTTCTGAAGGAATGCAAATGTGAAATTGCAGGATTACTAACTGTCATCTGTAACCTATCATTTAAATCAGCTTCTGTACCAAATGATTGGAGGATAGCTAATGTGACACCAATTTTTAAAAAGGGCTCCAGAGGAGACCCTGGTAACTACAGGCCAGTAAGCCTCACTTCAGTACCAGGCAAATTGATTGAAACTATCCTAAAGAACAAAATTGTCAGACACAGAGATGAACATAATTTGTTGGGAAATAATCAACATGGTTTTTGTAAAGTGAAATCATGCCTCACCAATCTACTAGAATTCTTTGAGGGGGTCAACAAGCATGTGGACAAAGGAGATCCAGAGGATATAGTGTATTTAGATTTTCAGAAAGCCTTTGACAAGGTCCCTCACAAAAGGCTCTTAAGCAAAATAAGCAGTCATGGGATAAGAGGGAAGGTTCTCTTACAGATTGGTAACTGGTTAAAAGATAGGAAACAAAGGGTAGGAATAACTGGTCAGTTTTCAGAATGGAGAGTGGTAAATAGTGGTGTCCCCCAGGGATCTGTATTGGGCCCAGTCCTATTTAAATATTCATAAACGGTCTGGAAAAAGTGGTAAACAATGAGGTGGCAAAATTTGCAGATTATACAAAACTACTCAAGATAGTTAAGTCCCATACAGACTGCGAAGAGCTACAAAAGAATCTCACAAAACTGGGTGACTGGGCAACAAAATGGCAGATGAAATTTAATGTTGATAAATGCAAAGTAATGCACATTGGAAAGCATAATCCTAACTATACATGTGTAACGATGGGGTCTAAATTAGCTGTTACCACTCAAGAAAGATCTTGGAGTCATTGTGGATAGTTCTCTGAAATCATCCACTCAATGTGCAGCGGCAGTCAAAAAACCCAGCAGAATGTTGGTCATCAAGAAAGGGATAGATAATAAGACAGAAAATATCATATTGCTTCTATATAAATACATGGTACGCCCACACCTTGAATACTGCATGCAGATGTGGTTGCCCCATCTCAAAAAAGGTATACTGGAATTGGAAAAGGTTCAGAAAAGGGCAACAAAAATGATTAGGAGTATAGAATGGCTTCCGTATGAGGAGAGATTGAGACAACTGGGACTTTTCAGCTTGGAAAAGAGGCGATTAAGGGGGGATATGATAGAGGTCTATAAAATCATGAGTGGTATAGAGAAAGTAAATAAGTGTTATTTACTCCTTCTCATAATACAAGAACAAGGGGCCATCAAATGAAATTAATAGGTAGCAGGTTTAAAACAAACACAAGAAAGTATTTTTTCACGCAACACACTGTCAACCTCTGGAACTCCTTGGCAGAGGGTGTTGTGAAGGCCAATACTATAACGGGGTTCAAAAGGGAACTAGATAGATTCATGGAAGATAGGTCCATCAATGGCTATTAGCCAGGATGGGCAGGAATGGTGTCCCTAGCCTCTATTTGCCAGAAGCTGGGATTAGGCGACAGGGCATGGATCACTTGATGATAACCTGTCTGTTCATTCCCTTTGGGGCACCTGCCACTGGCCACTGTCAGAAGACAGGATACTGGGCTTGATGGACCTTTGGACATAAGCTGTTCTTATGTACCTTCTCCAGCATGTTTTTATGTGAGAGGTCAGAGATGGGGTAGAGTTATGGTACTGAAATAGAGCACAAGCCAATCTATAATGGCTGACCAATCATAGAGAGGACTCTGCATTTTTATTAGTTTTGAGGAGAAACCATTTTTAAAATCACTTCCATTTAATCTGTCTCTGTCAGATCTTTCTACTTTCCTCCTTTTCTGAATCTTTCCACCTTACATATTTCCACTTTCTTCATAGTCCTAGCCTTCTAGACTTGTGGAGTACTGATGTGACAAACAGAAGTGTTCTACCTATTTGGTTTTACATAGAAATATCTATATAAACCATGGCAAACTCCCTCATCCACTTTCTGAACTCATTCATTAACCACTAAAAGGCTTATAGCACATTCTCCATCATGCAAAATAAAACAAGAATTCTGTAAAGTCCCATCAAGATGGTGAATGCTGATTTCAGCTGGGCATCTGGATCCAAGGGGACCTGGAAATCCATTTGAGTCAGGTCTACTGTGTTTAAACATTGCCCTACTCCTGAACAAATTGGTCTCGAATCTCAGTGGTCTGTCATGACCACAGTAAACTTCCAGTAATCCTTGCAGAACCTGATGGTTCCATTAACTTCAGGGACTAGCACAACAGGACCTCTGAAAAATCCAAATTGCTTCCATACTGACTCATGAAGGGAAGGCCCTACTCCCCCTTACAAAGTCCGTGATGGGGAGCTCTCCTTCATCTCTCCACTGTTAGGATGCTGGGCAAAGGTACGCAGGACTAGCAGCAGGCATTCAGCAGGGAGGAAAAATCACCAGGCTTCAGAGTCGGTATCAGGGCCAACAGTCGGCCAAGAGTCAGGCCAAAGTATAGAGACAGGTCAGAGATCAGGTCCAGGGTCAATACCAGGTATCAGGGTCCATGTGGGCATTCTAGGGTTCCAGCAGGAGTCAAGGTCCAAGTCAGAGATGAGGTCAGTACTGGGAGTTCAGGAACAGAGTATGCAGGGTGGTCCTAGCAACTAGCTAGTGACCCACATTGTTACCTGGATATTTCCTGGACAGCCCCTGGGTTTATGTTTGATGGGGAGCCAATCAGGTGCCATGAGGTTGCTGTCTGTCAAACCCTTTGAGGTGTGACTTCCTGTGATGTGTGGCTGCACTGGGTCGTGGGCAGGGAAGTGCAAGCTGGTTGGAGTGGCAGCTGCTGCTGGATGACAGCGTGGATGTGTTTGCTGCCTGGCAACTCTGCAGGCCCAGGTTTGAAATGAGATGGTCTTTATAGTCACACATCAAGACCAAGTTGCCCTGATGATTTAATTATTTTTACATGGCAGCCATGGTGTTTGAGATTTCTCTTTGTCAGTTCCACCATGTCAGTTACATCACTTTAGAGATGGACGGGGGAGACCAGAGAAGAGAAAAGAGTGATCTTTGGAGGCGGTGTTAGCAGTGGTGGCTCATTCTATATTTGCTTACTACCACCCCCAGGACTCAGGGGGTTGTAGATAATCTTTCCTGCCACTCATTGACAGGGGTTCACAAGACTGACAAACGGCTTTTACTACCTTGAATACCTCAGGCCATTCAACATATTCTGGATTCACAAAGACTCCATAGATTTTCAGAAACAGACTTTCAAAACTGCAATATCAGACATATTCTGGGGTCGTCGAGTATAGTACAGTAAAACTCCCTGTGGCCATTGATATGGCTCACTCAGTTGAAGGCCCTTGCCATTGAAAAGCACTTTCCTTCACAGTTCAATGGAACATCCACTATAGGGCATGATACAAGACATACGGCCACATGCTCTTGTCCAGCACAGAAGTATGCAGAGCAGACCAAATTAATGCAAAGCTCTGAGACCCCAATGGAACTGTAGCATTTGAATGTTCTCCTCACTTGTTGCCTTATTCTGGCAGTTCGTAGGGTAGAAAATGCAATGGAAGATTCCATGAAGATCTACATTCCAACCCCCAGATCCCTCTCAGATAGATGAAGGGCTTTTCTCTCCACATTCCACCTCTGCAGTTCCCACAGGCATGGCAGGACCAGTGTTCATGGTGTTGTTGGATACCAACTTCCAGCTGCACTTTGCAACAACAGCATAGAAAGATGCAGCAGGAGTTAAGATTTTCAAGGGGCTTGTCTGCCATCTGCAAAGGGAAGGAAATTAACATGACTTCCAGTATGTTTGGCCCATGGGTTGCACAAATATTTTGTAGAATGGGAAAAGACAATTACATAGATGGGGAAAGCATGTTGGATAGCCACCTTCCCCTCTCTACAGGGCCCCGTAGTATATGCTCCCATCCACACCATGCAGAATTTGCTTCTATCCACAACATGCAGTGAGATAGAAATCAAATGGACTTATTTTTTTGGTTGGGCTTTTAGTTTATTTTGTTTGTTGTTCATCTTTTTGTAGTTAAAACACTTCAGATTTGTTAGCAAATGCCTACCTGCTGTGGTGCTAAAGTTATAAGTAAATGTTTTCCTTTGTGCTTTTAGTTTTTCTTCATAACTGCTACTTAAAGTGAAATGTCAGTTTCCCAACAAGCAGTATATCTTTAATTATGGCTTATGACTCGTAGGCATACTGGAACAGTGGAATTTAAAATACATTCTTTTTTATTGTTATATCATACAGAACTTAGGACTTTGTGACCCTGTATGGAATATGAGTGACCATTTATAATATTATTGATAGCAATATTTCAAAATTGCAGTGAATCTTACATTATATGCCAAGTAAGGTATCAGTGGAAAAGTTATGATTTGCCAACTATGATAATCTTGTTTATATGTTTGCATCATCTTTGTGTCGTGCATTATGAATATGTATGATATATCTGTATCTTTCAAACCTGTGCTGTTTCTGGGTGACCCCCTTAGACAGATTGGCATCAGCACTATCTAGCTGGTTTGATGGCCCATCAAGGGCAATCAGCTATACAATGAATCCATTAACAGAAGCCAGTGGCTTCACCTGTGAGTCAGTAGGACACTTAGGGACATGCTTGCGGACAGGGGTCTCCCATGTGCTGTAAGTTTGTGTTTGGGACAAAGGAAGTAAAAGCCACATGGCAAAGGATATAAAAGGGTAGCTGCATCTTCTCCATTTTGTCTTCAGTCCTGCTTCTGACCTCTGGAGCAACTTCTCTACAAACTGAAGCACTGAACAAAGGACTGACAGATCCATCTAAGCTTTGGATGTGTTCCAGAGGGACTTTCAAGCCAGCAAACTCACCAATGCTGCTAAGAATCTGATATGTGGACTCTGAAGTCTTACACATATATCTGGTTGCTTTACCATTTAACCACTCTCTCCTTGTTCTTTCCTTTCCTTTTAAAATAAACCTTTAGTTTTAGATACTAAAGGATTGGCTGGCAGCATGGTATTTTGGCTAAGATCCAAACTAATATTGACCTAGTAATGTGGCTGGCCCTTAGGGGTTCAGAAGAACATTTTGTATAGTGAGCAGACTTTTTAAATAACGTCTCACCTTACTGGACCTATGTGCTGACTGGGAGCCAAAGAACTGGAATGCAACAAGGGGGCTGTGTGATTTCTTTTTTCAGCTTCTTGATAATCAATGAGGGGGATCAGGAGCACAATTGGTGACTGGGTGGTGAGTCTGACTTTGATGTTAACTGCCAGTTTTGGGAGAATCTGGTCTTCCTTTTGCAGCCTGCCCTGACCTTGGCATTCTCAGTGTGGGCTACCCCAAGTGTCCTGGGTCACAGACTCATTTTTTTCTTTATCAAAAAAGATGTAATCAACATTTGTTGGTATCCTCACCGGAATCCCAGGCCTAAAACTATCTGGGTTTCAGCTAAGGAGGTCTTTTACAAAGTTAAAAAATTAAATCTAGTCAGACAGCTGAAATATTGGTATCTTCTATAAGTGAAAACATCAGTGTTAATTAAAGCTTTAGTTACATTGAATTTTGTCTTGATTTTGTCTTGAAAATGAAATTTATTTTAAACTCCACTGCTTTAATATGCTCAGGAGTCATACTCCCAGAATTTTCATGTGCTTCTCACAGCAGATGTTAACCAAGTGCTATCTCTTTGAGACCTTTGAGCATTAGTCCTGCAATGACATCCCACTAACTCTCAATACAGGCTAAAAATTCACTCATGAATCATGACTTCAGCTAGACTCCAGGACCTCAGGTCTCCTTTGACCTTAAACACACTCTTCAATGCCATTAAATAAATTAAATGTTTAAATTACTTATATTAGCTTTAATTATATAATTATAGAGTCAATGATAAATAAATCTATGAAGGCGAGAAGCTAATTTAAAAAAGAACTAGTCCCAATTTTGAAATGGAGGAACACTCCAGTGGAAATTGCAGCCTTCTTTTTGCAGCTAGCTGATTTTAAATTACTTGAAGCTTTCCCCAAAGTGTGACAACAATGTAAAATGCACAATAGACTGTATGAGTAATGGTACCCTGTCTTACAGTATTTTAATTTTTTATTGTAGTGTTCAAGATGTTAGTTACTTTCTAAATATTCAGTGAGGGACGGCTCCTGCTCTGAGGAGCTCATGGTCTATGGATAGAGAGACAGGTAGACAGAGGTTAGGGGAGGGGAGCAACAAAATAAGGGCGTTATGTTATTATAAAAAAACCTTTATAAACAGAGTTGTCTGTTTTCAATGGGAATAGACTAACAGTATTATGTATAACTACATTGTCTAAGGTATCTACCTGCAAACTCACTTGTCTTTGTAGTTACATGTACAGACTCCCAATAACCATAAACAGTTTAGAAAAATAATAATCTGGTTTTGCAGCACTATGGAATCCACTTTGGGGCAAATTATCAGTGATGCACACATCCAGCACAACTGAGAAATGAGGCAGCAGGAGCAAGAGGTTCACAGATAACTTCTAAATGAAAACACATAGCAGCAAAGGCAACTTGAATTGTTATGCCAGCAACAAGCTCCTGCTACTGTTCAGCACAGACCACCTCTACAATACATGGCTATGTCACAGGACAATAGCATCTACTGGCCTGCCCCAGGCTACCCAGTTTCCTGTGTGCATTCCCACAGAACTCAATTCTGGCAGACAACAGGAGAGAGAGAATAAATTCCCAGGGAAAGCAGGCAGCTCATGTGCCCATAGTCCCCAAACTACATTTTCCCTCGGTTTTCTTCTATCACACTGGGTACTTATTGCAGCGGGGCTGTAGTTCAATAAAGTTGATTTACACTGTTTATTTCAGGCAGGAGTCCGTCAAGCATATTTTATTCTGGCATTAATGCATCTCCAATTCACTACTTCATAGCTTCCTTCCACCACAGTCCTATATGTTCCATAAAAAATAAGTTAAAAAAAAAAGCAAAATTACTACATATAGTCACCTACCCCTCTCAAAGGGACCAATTGCATTGAATTGCCAACATTTAGGCCCAAATCCACAAGGGAATGTAGGCACTGCAATGCTGAGCATCACAACGCCTAACTCTTAGGTGCCTAGAAAATCACTGGAACAATAATGCGATCCCCAAAGCATGAGTTAGGTTCGTAGGCACCCTATATAATGACTGGGAAGAGAGAGGCACCTAAGAACAGGATCCAAAAAAACAGCATATGCTAGGTGGGAGCCAATGGGAGGCGCAGATGAGAGGGGAGTGTCCTAAACCCCACCCCTCTCATGAAGATAGGCGCCTACATCCGGGCTGCAGGGAAATGACTATCTCTGCTGGCGATCCACAACCAGGAACCCTCTCCTGGAGTCAGGTGGCATAGGCACGTAAGTTGTTTTTGGTAAGAAGTAGTTAATCACCTGCCTCATTCCATGCAAAATGGCTGGAGGAGAAGATAGGGGTGGCACCACAGCCCACCTTAAAACTTTTTAGCCCAGTGGTTAGAGCACTCACCTGGGATGCGGGGGAGACAGTTTCAATCCCTGGGAAAAAGGATTTGGACAGGGGCCTCCTACCTCTCAGGAGAATGCTGATGTGGAGCTCCCTCAATCTCCTGCTTAAGCTGTCCCACCACTTATAAATATTTAAAGAGTCATTATGTCAGAGAAAGAGAGAGCGTGAGTGAGGATGACTCTATGCCCTGGTGGTTAGGGCATCCACCTGGAAGTTGGGAGACCCAGGGTCCAGTCCCACTGCTCTAATGGTGCATTAATTATATATCTAAAGTGGAATGGCTTCAATAGGCGAGACTGAGGAAGCCCCACATACAAATTTCCCATAGGTAACTGGTTCGAGCACTATCCTGAGAAGTGAGAAACCCCTCTTCAAATCTTTTATCCCTCTCAGGCAGAGGGGGAAATTGAACCCGGTCTCCACATCCCAGGTGAGTACTCTAACCTCTGGGCTAAAAGTTACAAGGTGGGCAGCAGCCAAATTTTGAATGGGATCTGATCTAGTAGGCGCCCCCTGAGCTCACCTACTGGAGTGGGTCCCACAGGTGACATACCTGGAAGAGTGCCTATCTTTCCCTGATTTGTGCATTGCATTGGGCTTAGGCAGGAGATAGGACTCTGGATGCCTAGAGCTAATGGCAGGACATATGCCCAGAGGCAGGATATAGGTGGCTAGGGAACATTTGCAGTGAAAATTTAGGCACCTACAGAAGCTGAGCGGAGGTTTGTGAATTGCAGTGGTGCCTAAAGTTGGGACTTAGATGCCTAAGTACCTTTGTGGATCTGGGCCTTAGCTCTGGCTCTATCAGGCATCAGTATCATCCATCCCTCTCCTTACACTGTCAAAATGTATGTACAGAGTATATGTATACTGTGGGGCACATGCCTACAGCAGGTTACATGACATAAGACACAGTCTCAGGTGCCACAGCTTGTCTGTCCGGTTACGCTCAAGTGAGGAAAGTTCAAAGGCCATCTCATTTCACCATGTATTGAACATCTCACCCATATTTGAAAAAAATCATGAAATTACTTCCTTTTTTCAGCCAGCAATAATGTCAAACTCTTGCCTAGGCCCTTCCTCAGTACCCTGCTGCCAGCTTCCTGGAAGAGATTTAAAGAAACTGCAGCCATGCCCTGACACACAGAGGGAAGAATGAGGATCAGTTCCTGCAGCAGTAAAGTTAGAAACAACAGTTGCCAATACTCCTTCCAGTGAAAGTTGTGGGAGAAAAAGAACTCCTGTTGTTTACCCAGACTCCAGGAGCTTCTGGAATGAAGACCATTGCTATAAAAAAGTAAGCTGCGCTTACATCTCTTACAGTGTCATAGAAATTGTAGGGAAAATGACCTGTATATTGATGGACTCCATGTTTAAATTCTAAGTTCAGAGTGTTGCACTAGCAAGGAGAACTAATGGGATCTTGGTTTGTGTGAGAGGGATGTACAAATCCAAGGCTTTGTTGCAGCACTTTATAAAGCACATTGAAAACATCCAGTTTTGGACATACTCTTTGCATAAAGATAGAGTGGAGATTTTCAAAGGCACAAATGGTAGTTATTAATTTTCAATCAATATTTCTTATTTTTGTAACTTTAATACATCACTTTTAAAAAGTCAATTACATTATTATTGGCTAGATTTTTATAAGTGACTAGTGATTTGAGGGCATTTTAATTTTTGGGTGCCCCATACGAGACACCTTGCAGAACCTGATTTTCAGAGGATGAATGCTCTTCACTTTCTGATAGATTCCACTGCATTCCTGACTTTACTGGAGCTATTCTGTCTTTACACTAATGTAACAGAGATCAGCATCCATCTCAGGCCTGGTCTCCACTAGAAAAATAAGTCAATATAACTAGGTTGCTTGGGGTGTGAAAAATCCACAGTTAAACCAACCTAACCGCCTGCGTAAACAGCGCTAGGTCGACAGGAGAATTCTCTCCAGGAGGTAGATTACATATGTCGATGGGAAAACCTCACCCATTGACATAAGTAGCGTCTTCACTGAAGCGCTGCCGCAGCATTTTAAGTATAAACAAACCCTCAGTGTTAAAGAGAAAGATGAGATGAAGGAAGCCAAGAAAAACTCAGTGTGTTTCTCCCATAGTCACCAAAAGTTTTTAATTTGGTTGGTCCTGGATGAAAATAAGATCCATGGCTGCTGAGGTCGGATAGCTGGCAGCGCTTGCGCAGGCTGAAAGCTGTAGAACTGCTTCTCTACAAACTATGATATATCAAAGAATTTAGTAGCATAAGCAACACTCTTGTCAAAAAATTGGTAGCTGAAGACCAGGATTAAACTCAGTACTGTACAAAAAAGTGAAAGTGTATGGACAAGAGAAGGTTTATCCAATCTGTGGGTTGATTCACTTTATCACGGTAATGGGGTTGGCATGTTATATCAGCCTCAAGGCACAGTCTGTGCCTGTGAAGAATTTCATCTTTTAAGATACAGTGTATTATGGTTCCTCACATTATATTGTATTCCCTATATTTTCTAGTACGTTTCTTTTTTTCTATTGTCAGAAATATGTCTATTTTACTTTTAATACTCAGTTGTCTTATTTAGCATCCACACATTCCAGATGCTTGTTTAATTTTAATGAAAACATAAAACAATGTAGATACCCTGTGTCCTCCCTTCCTAAAATGTGGTCTGCATTTTGGAAAATTTTCCAAATATCTGAGTTGAGTGGTCAAAGGGAGCAGTAAAAGCAGGGGAGGTGAGGAGTTAGACTAAACAAGGTAGTTTCAATTTTTCCCATCAGAATTGTCTGAAATCTTGGAAAAGTTCAGCATATAAGTTAAAGTCATGCCTGGGCTGTGCTAACTTGCCTGGCCAGTTCTTACTTAGCTGATCACCAATGGTCTCACTGATCTTGGCAGCATTACAGGGCTTAGATTTTCCATACAGATGAACTGTTCTTGCACAATTTCTCCAATAAATTAGGCACAAATATAAGGGCTGATCAATTTTTTTTTTATCAAAACTGTTTTTTTTTTAATGCAAAATTGTTTGGGAGTTGGGGGTTTTTGGACAAAATAACTTTTCATGAAATTTTTTTCTTTCTATGAAATGTTCTGATTTTAATTGAAGAAATGAATGCTGGACAATCAAAAAATGTCAATTTGGAAATGCCATCACCATGTCTTATGGGAGCTGTAGTACAAAGGCCTCATGTCCCCATTACTCTCTCTGGACTAGGTTCCCCATCCCCCAGGATGCACTATGGCCAGCAGCTTCCATGATTCACCACCTACCTATGAAGGGAGACCATAGTCCATCCCAGTTTATAAAGAGGAATGGGATAATGAGACACCAGAAGCACAGTTCCCATGAGGCATCATAGTGGCATTTCTAAATAGAATTATTTTGGTTTTCAAAATTATCCAGAGGGAAAAGAAAGCCATCCACCTCTAACAAATAAGCTTTTCTTCAGCATCTGACATGCCTGTCTTCTCTTTCCATCTATTTTATTTCTTAAACAAACATCTTTATTGTGTCTAATACATGAAGAGTTCACTTTCTATTTGAGGTCCTCTATGATCTCTTTCCACAATAATGATATACAAATTCTTATTTTGCAGTCAACTTTTGTTTTCAGAATTTCCTTTTGTGATTCTAATGCTACAACTAAACAGACAGCATTTTTGTCATTTTTAAACAACACATTCCTCTTTGAGAGAAAAGTGATTATCTTCTACTTGATATGTCAAGATCCCAAATGTTCCCATTTTCTTCTGCTCTTATTCCTATGTATGCTTTTAGACCATAGGATCTATCATATTACATTGCATTGAATTATAGTTTGAGGAAACAATCTAGATTCATAGTGAGCAAAGTAATGGAATGTTAAGCTGTATTATACTGTTCAACCAAGATGTGGTGCTATGTGTAACAAAACAAGCTCAAAACAGCCATTTCTGGCAGTGCATTAACGGATCTTATCATGAACACCTCCGGTGTATCTCTCTGGGAAGGAAGCTCTGTAGCCAGTTCATAGCTAGTACAAGAGCCTGACCTGCACTCTACCATGTACAACCAGTACATGACATGGTGTCAGAAGTAAACTATTGCCAGAGGAGAACAGAAAGAAAAGGAAAACAGCAATAACGGTTACAGACGAAAGGAAAAAAAAGCAACAAAGGTTGCAGGATCTCATCAACATGCTACACTTCAGTGCCCCTGAGAAGATCAGCTTTTAAAGACCCTCAGAATGGACAGGATACAGGAAGCAGTATTTTGCAAGGTTTTGCACTACTACAAAACTCCACCAGAAAACTGGAGATATTCAAGTATCTTCTTTAATTTATGCTATAAGGAAGCAGGCAAAGCATATCTTTAAATATTTTGCCTTTACTGAAGACTGATACAAAGATGACTATCAAAGGATTCTGGGTATGTTTCATGCATACTGTATACTTCAGAGAAATGTGATTTATGAAAGAGCATGTATTCACCAAAAAATTCGAGAGCCAGGAGAGAATGTTGAATGTTTTATAAGAGCTCTGCATGCACTGGCTGAAAACTGTGATTTTTGGAATGGCAAAACATGAAAATATCAGAGACAGACTGGTTATTGAGTGAACATATAAAAGCCTCTCAAAGCAACTACAATTAATGACAGACTTAAATCTGCCCACAGCTATACAGATAGCTAAGCAGAATGAACGAGTCAAACAGCAGAACAAAAAGCAGAAGCAATTTGAAAAACCTGATACTAGCTTAGAAGCTGTAAATGGACATGGCATGAATGCTAAAACTTATTATGATAAAAGCCCTTAGGCTATGAGTGAGACTCAGGAGAGTTACAAAACCTTTAAGACTAGATGCACAAGACGTGTAAAATTTCATAGGTCAGGACATGCATGTACAGCTAAAGATGAAATATGTACTAAATGCACAAAATATGGACACTTTGCAGCTGTTTGCCATAATAAGGTGACAATTACAGACAGTCAAAAGTCTGAGAGTGGAAAGTTCAACAGAAACCAGAGAGTGGGGATAATAGCAGGTAGTAAGGACAAATGGAGTTACTAATCCAGCAAAATGGGTCTGTAAAGCAAATGGAGTTTCTGGGAGTTGCCGAAGGAGTTGGAGTGGAGGTAATGAGGACCACTGGGACAAGGAGAAAAGTTAAAGTGCAAAGCAGGTGCTTTCAAAATAAGAGAAGGGCTGCAAGCAGTTAGAGGGAGCATCCAAAAATCCCAAAAAACCTTAAATCACAAGCCACTTCTGAAAATCAACAGATTCACATTCCTCTGCTCCTAGTCAACATCATAGCACATGCTGGCCAAAACATTAAAACACAGAGTAAGAGACTACTGTAATTTCTGTCCCAAAAGGAGGAGTAAAAAAGACATAGCCCAGAAGCAGAAGTCTCTCCTCTCCTTCTGAATTGGCTTTCCATTTGTTTTTCCAGAACCCACATTTTTGTACCACTCGGATTGTCTGGGCCACTGTTTCAGCACTGTTTGGGCTATTTTGGAAGACCTCTCTGTGAAATGAAGAAGTGAGGAAGGAAGTGCACCTGTGCTAGAAGATTTTGTGGGATTGTAAAAACATAGTCATAGTGTGGACTAAAGTGCAGTGGTCTGGTGATTGTCGCTGCCAGCATGTGGCTTCCTAGGGCTTTCACTGAGTAGCAAGAGAGCATAAACAAGAAGCACAGAGAGTAAGTATTGGTTAAGTTGCTGGAGGAACCAACATAACCCTAAAGTATATGGTAAGAAATCAGTGAAAAATGAATTCTATTTTTCTGTATTGTAGCGTTTGTTACAGGGCTCTTCCAAGCACTATAGGTCAGGCAGACATAATCTCAAGATTGACTATCTTTGGTTGTTGGGCTACATGTAGATATTAGTGCTCCTCCACTTATTGCTGACACATACTACAGAAGTGGTACAATAGTGTACTCCTATATCATTCAAATCTTCTGGATGAAAACAAAGATGGATTCGGGAATATGCAGAAACACCACCACCAAATGATGAATGGAGTGCAGCTCATCCTCCGTCTATATATCTTATATTGGCACCTGCCACTGCAATATCTGAGAGACAGCCCTGTATTTTATATATTTATTTTTAAATAGCAAGAGAGATGCCCAGTATTCGTCAGCTCATCCAATTCACCAGATCAAAAATGGGCATTGAAAAAACTGATGCATGGCAGAACGGCCTTTCTGTTTGTGTTTGTAATGCACAATACAATATTTGAGATATATATGCACAAGAGAGAAGGGCAGTTCATATAAGTGGTCAACAAAAGATCAAGAATAGTGGCATTAAGCCAAAGCAAGGAATTCTTAAGTCAGGTAGTAGGGAAAAAACTATACCTGTAAAGAAAAATATCCAAGGAAGAACAAGTTGACACAGAGTGAGTGGACTGAGAAATTGCCATAATTGGAAATGTTTCTGGCAAGATTTGGCAGTCAGCCACTGGGGATACTTAGGAAATAATTGGATCTATCTTTGCCATAATGCAAGGAGGTAGATTACATAACTCACAAGGCTGCTACCAACCTAATGTCTATACATTTATGAAGGTGTGTTCAAGATTTAGTGCAAATATAATGTATACTACAGAGCCAAATGAATTCATTTGGGTGGCTTTGGCAACGAGGTTGTTCATTATTGTCATTCATGTATATTGGAAGACATGTGATGTGAAGTTCATAATTGAAATGTTATGAATACTTCAACATATGGATCTTTCACATCCACTTAATTGCCAGTTTAGTAATAATTTTATGTAATGAGGAATTGTTAATAATACTTGAAATACTAAATTGACGTAATCACTAAAAAACGTAATATGACATCCACTACACAAAAGATGCTATAATTCCAGATGCTTTTGTTACACTTTCAACAAAGAATGTAACATTGCAGAACAAGTCAAATCTTTAAAAATAGCTAATCTATGAAGTTTTAACAGTATTTCTATATAATTATATTAAAGGTGAAACTGATAATGAGATATTCCCTTCTCTCAGTCTTAGAGTATTGTCTTTGTTACCTTCCTCCAAAGAGGATGGATCTAGGATTTTCTCAGTGGTGGCAGATGACAGAACAAGGAGCAATGGTCTCAAGTTGCAGTGAGGGAGATCTAGGTTGGATATTAGGAAAAACTATTTCACTAGGAGGGTGGAGAAGCACTGGAATGGTTACCTACGGAGACAGTAGAATCTCCATCCTTTAGAGGTTTTTAAGGCCAGGTTTGACAAAGCCCTAGCTGGGATGATTTAGTTGGGGTTATGCTGCTTTGAGCAGGGGTTGGACTAGACAACCTCCTAATCTTCCAATCCTAATCTTCTATGATTCTATGGTATGAGAGAAAAATATGCACTTCTGATAATTAATAAGAGCCTGATCCCGAGAAATATTAAGCAACCTTAATTCTGATCAAAGTCAGTGGGAGCTGCAGATGCTCACTTCCTCCCTGGATCATGCCCATATATGACAAAAGAATGAATTTCTCCAATGAAAGTCCAGAAACATTGAATATTATCCTCACAGAAATAAATGTGAAACCCTTTATTGACATTAGAGCTGAGTGAATAATTTTCAACAAACAACATTCAACTAATTTTGCCTGTTTTTTCTCTTGCAAATTGCCCACAGATTGTAAAATTCTTGGATGTGCTTCTTCAAAATTAACCACAAATTTCTTCAGTGTATTTCCACTTCAGAATCTGTTTTTGGTGAATATTTGAGCTTACATTCACTATTTTGTGAGTTATTCATTCTAGTAAAGCTTGAGCACTCAAATGTTTGTGGAATGGAAACACGAAAGTATTGTAAACATGATCTAATTGAAATTTACTTTCCACTTTGAGCAAATATTTGTGCAACATTTTCCCTACTAATTTACTTAGTTTTAGTTGACAGTATGGGCTAAAATCTCACGGATGTGCATTAAGGAGAGAAGTAAC
Organism: Eretmochelys imbricata; assembly: GCF_965152235.1. Lineage (NCBI taxonomy): Eukaryota > Metazoa > Chordata > Testudines > Cheloniidae > Eretmochelys > Eretmochelys imbricata. Next base: position 46,061,233 of record NC_135576.1, on the reverse strand, counting down.
AGCAGAACCCTCTTCAATAATGCAGTGTAATATTCTTGGAATATGCAGACCCGCTGGACAAGAATAGCCCCAGTTAATCAACCTCAGTCCAGTCCCCTTACCTTGCTGAGTGGGTTCTCCTGCATGTCTCAACCAAGTGGCTAAATGCAGGAGACCCTGGCTTCCCTTGCTGTCAAACTCCTGCCAAGCCCCAGTCAGTGAAGGTATTCATATCACTTTTCTCACAACTGCTGGCAACCGGCTTGTTGCTAGAATAAGTTATGCGTCTCCAGCAAATAATTTGTTTGCTGGTTTCTGAGCTAAGTGTAAAAGCGGCTGGCCAACAGACATATCCTACCCACCATTCCTGAGGCTGGGCCCTACTTTTTGACCATGAAAAGAGGTACACATGGGCATCTTCTCACTCTGTGCAATGTGTCTCTGAACTATTGTTCAGCCATTTAGACTTTAAGTTCCTCAGGGCAAAGGCCACCTCTCCTATGTTCTCTATTCAGCATCAAGCCACTGGGGGTGCTCACCAAACAATAATTGCATATAAAAATACTTAGCACTTTCATAGCACTTTTTACCTTCAGAGTGCTTTACAAATATTAACTAAACATTGCAGTAGAGCTCTTGTGATTATCAAATGCCCTTTATTGCTATGTAGGCACCATCACCATAAATGTTATGCCTGAAATATATGTAGCCAGATAAATCCTAACTCGACCAACTCTTCTTTGGAAATGGTATCTTCCATCTCAAAGGCTTTCCTTGAGTACGTTTATTTTACCACGTAAGACATGAAATCTGGTGTCTCTTTAGCTGTTCTCTGTATACACTGTTAGATTCAAACTATGCAGTACTTAAGACCAGTTTTCTCCACACAAAGTTGCTGTATCTAGTCATCTCCAAATAGTTAAAATAAAGCAGTATGGATTGGATGCTAGCTTCAATGGTCACACTGTAGGAATACAATTCATTCACTAATTAAATGCACCCTACCTCCATCACTAGCTCCTGCCAATTCCAAATTTATATTGCAGAGAAATTTCATTTTATATGATGCATAGAAAGAGGAAAAAAAGGCCCAAGAATATTAAAATATAAGAACGGACCCCTGCCCCCACCTGAAGGCCATGTGCACCTAAGACTGCAGCATATACAAGGACATTGAATCTGAAGGGAAATGATTAAGTTGTAATAATATATTAACTATATAAATAATAGATCTGGTTTTATGTATATATTGCAAATTGCCAGTTGACATGCTTTTGGTGTTAGCCTGCTACAACTGGTTTATTGCCCTATTGAATGGGGGCAGAAAGGCATATCAGTTTATGTGGCTTACTGTTGAAGTGTTCATAAAGCTAGATTAGTCTGCAGTCTCATAATGCTTTGCTTTTCCTTTGCAACAGAGCTACATACCATTGTTCCCAAATATAAATGTGAAAATTAATATAAATATTTACCGTAAGTTTCTTTCCCCCCTCACCTCCAACTTATACATCTATGATTTAGTTATAGGTTTTATAGGCTGTTTTTATATTTTAATTGTTTGGTAGAGTTAAAATATGAAACAATGGCTAACTGTGCAATACATTAAATACTTATGGGTATGTTGTGCCTTCTGTTATAATATAATATCCATCTATTCTGGTTGATGGGTTTTAACCTCACACAGAATACTTTAAACTCCATTTGGACTTGTGCCTACAATCACCTTAGCAAAGTCTCTTAAGTAACTGCGCAGAGCCTAATTAGTATGCATTATCAATTAACAAACTTAATAGCCGGCAGATTGATTAGATCCTCTGTTGCAGGGGCAGAGCTGAAGCGAAACAAAATGAAAAATCATTGCACGCATACACTGCTGCTTTGTTATTTTCTCAGATCCCCTCCTCCTTCTCCACATTCCTTTAATTAATGCATACATATGGTTCTGAATATCTTGTAAACCAGAGCTTGCTCTAACTCTTTAATAAAACTCACTCGTAGATGAGAAAGCGATTGTCCATGCCTTATTTATTTCTGGCTGAAAACAAACAATTTGCTTTCACCCATGTCTTTCCCTTTTAAATAACTCATATTTTCAAATATCTGCAGCCTATAAACTGATTATTCTCACAGTGGTGATGCTGGAAATATATAGAAAAGTGGAAACCATGTGCATCACTTTAGATCCCCCTAGAACTGAGAAGATTGTTCAAGTGTCACATGGATAGTACTTTGACAACTGTAAAGTACTTTCAGCAATTATTAACAAGAAGAACAGTGCAAAATATGGAATACCCTGTTAAATATTCTCTTATTTTTGATGAGCTGGAAAAAGTATGAATGAAGGAAGGAAAATCTTCATATTCTGAAGGTAGATATTCTAAAAAAAATTTCCAGCTAAACTGTGCATAGAAAGCTGGCACTGTATTTACATCTTCAATAACAATTCAGCACAAATCCCCTGAAGGTTTTGAAGGGGAGTGGTAGCAAGTTTTTCTTTTGGGCAAAGCCTATTAACCTTGATGGACTGAAAAATAATGGCACATACCATGGTGATTGTGAGCATTAAAAATAGGTGCCAGAGTTTAATAACAACTATTTAGCATTTATATAGCATATACATATTCAAATCCCTGCACAGACATTTACTAATTAATCCTCACAACAGCCTTGTGGGGCAGGTACTGTAAAACAACCCATGCCCATTTTTATTGATGTGGCAAAAGCAGGCCAAGATGTGAAGTGACTTTCTCAAGACCACACAGCAAGTCATTGTCAGAGCCAGGATTAGAACTCAGGGCCACCTAGTTTCTAACTCTGTGGGCATGCCTCTAGAACAAACTGCCTTATTATGAGCCCTGGAAGGATTAGATTTTTATAAGTAAATGTCACTTTCACCATACACCCAGAAACCAACAAAAAAGTATTTCCATGAATAATAACTGAAATTTAGAGAGGTGAAGTATGGAAAGTGCTGCTTGAGAACTCATTACAGTTTGATTTAAGGAGATTTATTTTGTATATTTTGCCATGTGATATTGACAATTTGTGTTTTAACGGCTATAAAGCTTTAACTTTTTGAATCTCAGTGTTGACTACTGTCATTAAATAATTATTGTCTGCTCCCCCATTTGTCTGACCTCTCCTATAATTTCCTGCAACTGTGAAAATTTAAATAAATAAAAATAGAAAAAAATGCTTAAAACCCATAATTTTGCACAACTGCAAAAATTTAAAATTGATAAAAATAGAAAAAGTGCTTAAAATAAACATCAATATTATCTATTGAAATTATAAAAAAAAATAAAAACCAAGTGCTTCCAAGCCTGCTTGTAACTTATCCTTTTCATACAGACACCAGTTAGCTTTAAAGGGGTGCAGTGTAATCAGAATGCGTGGGTGAGTGGCTACTTCTTTGAGTAGTCATACCTGAAGAAGACAATCATTATTACAGCTTTAGCTGTACAAATGACACACAAGGGCTAGATTCTTGGGTCCGCCAAGTTCCCTCTGTGCCTTGCAAGCACGTTCCTGTATATAAGGGAATCCCCACTGCTATAAAGCTGGAAGACACACCTCTCTTGTGCAGCCTCTGCCACCCAATTGCTGCTTCCTATACCAGACTTCCCTCTATTGTGTGTTGGTGCAGGGAAGGGACGGGAGGGCTATGGCTGAGCAAGGCTCTGCTGTGCTCAGTTCTCCACTGGTGTAAAGTCCATGAGGGACCTTCTGGAGCTTTAGATACTGGGCCGGGTGGCTGAGAACAGGGATCCCAGTTCAGCTCCCAGTCAGCATCTCCTCTTAGTCTCCACTGAGGTTAAGCTCTGCTCAGCACAGTGGAGAATCAAACCCTGAAGTCTCCAGAAAAGAGTGCATTTAAAAGTGAAGAGCTTTTCAGCTCATAACATGATGAGGGTTATTTCCTCTCTCTATGCCCTTAACAATTGAAAAGAAGGAAAAATCCATTGACCACTAAAATTCTGAGCTATCAGCGTCCATCTTCATTGGAAAGAAATTGTAGGGGATGCTCAGGTTCCATTTCTTTACTATCGTGACGTTTGGAAGACTCTTACTTATCTTACCATCAGCTATTTTGCCTATCCCTCAGCTTTGCTTTTGTTCTTTTTTTCTCAACAAGGAAAACACAAAGTGGCACCATCTATTTTTGGGGTGAGGGAGGGGAGTGGATAAGATTTACATACAAACAACTCACCAAGAATAGTCTTCAGAACAAAAAAATTAGGGTCACATTCTACCCACACACGCAACTCCCACTGATGTTAAAAGAGAGTTTTACATAAAGGCCAAGGATGCAATATTGCCCTTAGCTATCAACTCCCATCATCGTTAGCATAACTACAGAACAATAGATGCGAAGACCACCTTTCTCCTATGCCAGGACATATGTTAAAGACAGAGCATATAACCTGTTTACACCTGACCTCTGGTGTTGAAATAGATGTGATTGTTTCCTAACACATTACATTATTTATGGTTTTACAGTTATGTCAAGCACACAGACTTAGAAATGGTATTCAAACTACCTTAAGTCTTATAGCAGCTTTTTCAAATACTAAACAAAACTGATAGACAGATGAAATAATAACTAATAAAATGCCCATTTTGTCATGATATAACTTTTCCCTGAAAAATCTTTTTATTTTAAGATTTTTCTTTAAGAAGTAAGAAAACTGAAATTCCTTTGAGTCAAAGGAAGGATGGAGTCTTAATTAACTGCCAGAAAATGGTCTCTCAACATTGGAATAAGAAATATGCCTCTAATTGTCATTATGTGACCCAGGGGAAGGACATGGGCTTGTAACCAGAGAAACTAAAATGTGCAAACTTTCTTAATGTTGGGACTACTCAGAGAGGCTAAAATGAATAAAGACCCACTATCTAGGTGTATCCCTTCCCTTGGATTAGCAGCTGCACCACAGAATGATTTCTACCCTCCTAATACTTGTCTTACTACTTTTAAAAAATATATTATTCTGTTTAATGAATCTTTTTTAAAAAAAGAAGAAAAGTAAAAAACAAAAAAGAAAACCATCACATGAAAAATATAAAAATGACATTCTACATACAAAATACATAATGACTTTCTAAGATCTCTATGATTATTGTTTCAGTTGTTGTTCATCATGTGTTCCTTGGTATATATCATTTACTCTCATGTAAAAATTGTCAGCTTGAAGTCCCTTTCTTATCTTAAGTTGGTGCCCCCTTATTCATGTGTTCAACACTAGCTAAACAGCCTTAAAATAATTATCCTATTACCCATGGAATTATACATACTTTAATGATGTTCTCTCTTAATCTCTTATTTGCTAAAGAATATTTTTTCTGACTAAGATCCCAATGTGATCTTAGTGGTCTTCTGCTGTACCTTTCCATTTCTGGAATATCCATGTGTAAGACAGCAATTGAAACCAGTGCAAAGTATTCCAAATGTAGCCTTACTCGGCCCTTGCACAATGCTAGTAGAATTTTCCAAGATATGTATTCAATACTAGTTCTTGGCTTTTACTCCCTCAGCCACCCTAATAAGTATATGTTGAAGATAATAGAAGTATTTTACACCCCACCTATCTTCTAGTACATATTTTGGACATTGAAATTAAATTATTATAGAAATATATATATTATTATGTATTATGTCTGGGGGAAAAAATTGTGGCAAGGAAGGTGAGAAGCAAAGCTTCTCATCAGTGACTGATAGAAGATGTTGCCTCCAGTTGTGTAAACTTCACAGATCTGACTGAAAGACAACAGAAGCCACCATCTCAATAAGAAAACTGAGGCCAGTGCAATGAGGGTCTTTATCCAAAGCCCACTGAAACTAGTGAGAGTATTTCCATTGACTTCAATGGACTTTGGATCAGCTCCTTATTCTGGATTTACACCCAGGTCATGGAATACAGAATCTGGCCCCTAATTTATATAAGTCATTCTAAATGTTCTTGCTTTCCTTCTTTGTTCTGACTACCCCATCCTATTTCTTTCGCTCTTATCACTTGAGCTTAAGAAGAATCTCCATTAGCGGTTCCAAAATCTCTCTGTCAACTCAAACTAGTTTGCAGACGACGCAAAACTTGGGGGAGTGGTAAATAATGAAGAGGATAGGTCACTGATTCAGAGTGATCAGGACCTCCTGGTAAACTGAGTGCAAGCAAACAACATACATTTTAATATGGTTAAACATAAATGTCTATCTCTAGAAACAAAGAATGTAAGCCATACTTACAAGATCAGAGACTCAATCCTGGGAAGCAGTGACTGAAAAAAAATTGTGAATCATGGGGAATAATCAGCAGAACATGAGCTCCCAGTGTGATAGTGTGGCCAAAATAAACAGGAGGATCTCGAGTAGGAATAGAGAGATTATTTTACCTCTTTACTTGTCACTTGTGCGACTATCACTGGAATACTGTGTCCAGGTCTGTTGCCCACAATTCAAGAAGAATGTTGATAAATTTGAGAGGGTTCAGAAAAGAGCTACAAAATGAAAGGATTAGAAAACATGCCTTATAGTGAGAAACACAAAGAGCTCAGTCTATTTAGTTTAACAAACAGAAGATTAAGGAGTGGCTTGATCACAGTCTAAAGTACTTACAGGTGGAACAAATATTTCATAAACGGCTCTTCAGTCTAGCAGAGAAAGGTATAACATGATCTAATGGCTGGAAGTTGAAGCTGGAGAAATTCAGACTGAAAATAAGGCATACATTTTTAACATTGAGTAAATAACCACTGGAACAATTTACCAACTTGTCCATCACTGGCAACTTTTAAATCTAGACTGGATTTTTTTTCTAAAAATTGTGCTCTAGTTCAAGAGGAATTATTTTGGGGAAGTTCTATCATCTGTTTTAAACAGGAGGTCAGACTAGAGCAGCGGTGGGCAACCTGCGGCCCGTCATGGTAATCTGCTGGCGGGCCACGAGACAGTTTGTTTACATTGACCGTCCGCAGGCACAGCTGCCCGCAGCTCCCAGTGGCTGTGGTTCACCGTTCCCAGCCAATGGGAGCTGCGGGAAGTGGCCTGCAGCTCCCATTGGCCAGGAACGGCGAACCGCGGCCACTGGAAGCTGCGGATGGTCAATGTAAACAAACTGTCTCGCAGCCCGCCAGTGGATTACCCTGACGGGCCGCGTGTGGCCCTCCACTGGACTAGAGGATCAGAATGGTCCCTTCTGTACTTAGAATCTATGAACAAAACCACTCTCCCTCTGACTTCAGTAAATCCAGTTATCATACTCTTTGCTCTTGTTGCTTTAAATAGGCCCTTATTGGCCTGATGCTGATGAATGACACTTTGGAAATGCTCTACCTTCAAGACTGAGGGGCATCATGGTCTAGTTTCTTATATAGGGTTAACATAGGACCACTTGAACAAAAAGATACTAAATAATTGTTTAGGTTGCATCTCAGAGCATGTGTGATGACAGTCGGAGCATAAACAGACTACAGTTTAACAAAGGGGTCTTGAGCCCTCCCCATAGCCCTAGCCTTTCAGTCCTCTATAATGTGCAGATTCTATGGTGATTATGCTTGTTAGAACTGAATATTTAATAATAAATTATCCCAAATATTAAATCAAAACAGGCCCATTAACTTTATGGATTCAATGGTTACCGCCAAAGGCTGAGCATTAGGAGCATCCTGGGTTCAAATGAGAAACCTCAGTCATGTGCTCAGTTTGGGGGAAATATGTCCTGAACTGGTGTATGTGTGTTCTGTAGTAGCAAGATTCGAAGAACATGTGCTCCATAGGGACTTAATGCACCTCAGCACAGAACAAGGTTGGAACACACCATAGGTGGCAGTAGTGGCCACTCTGTGACCTGAGGAAAAGGATACCTAGTCACATACTAGGGCATTGTGAAGGCTGCTGGATTTGGCCCTATGTAACCCACCACTCAGTCCACAGAACTCACTTGAGGTGCTTGTGTTTGTCAAGACAAAGCACCTTCCGTTGAGCCTGAGGATCAGCCAGCCCAGCCTCCAGGCTGATTGATGAGCTCGGCTGGGTTGCTGTAGGATCAACTGACTGGCCAGCCCACCTGATTGGGTGAAGGAAGCCAGAAGGCCTGCTTCTAAGTTCAGTAGCTGGTGACCACCTGCTCAGTGTTTCTTTCTATGGCTGTGATCATACTTGCCCCAACCTTGTTCTTGCCCTGCTCCAGTCCTGCCCCTGCCTTGTTCCTCCCCTGCTCTGGTCCTGCATTCCCTTCCTAGCTTTGGCTTTGATGCCAGCTCTGGCTCTGACCCCTGGCTCAGGTTCCCAGCTCCTGACTCTAGCTCTGACCCTTGGCTCTGGTTTCTGGTTCCTGACTTCTGCTCTGACCCTGAGCCCCCAGATTTGGTACCTCAGCTTGGTTCTAACCATTAGGCAGGACTACTGGTGCCTGCCCCTGACAATGTTCAATCCAGCTGTAACATTAGATTAAAAAAATTTAAAAGGTATATGTTACATGTGTGTTGAACTATCCTGATTACATAGAAATGCACATCTGGAAGGAAACTTAATTCTGCAGTAGTAGCTGCAATATGATTGGATTTGTAGGTGTAAAACAGCTATTGTGAATATAAGAGGTGTGGTGGCTGAGTGGTTAAGGCATTCAACTACAATATAAGAATGATTTGTTGGATATTAGTTTCTGAAGCAAACCATGTTGAAATTCAATCTCCCTAAGGACTGAATAGTAGAACAACAAATGACTGAATACAACTGAACTCCATAAAGATATTTCTCAGGGTATGTGTATTTATCAAACATTATATTGCTTACAATTAAACATTTTGTAACTTATCACACAAATGTATGTATATTTTAAATTGAAGTTAATTTGAAGTTGCAGTTTCTATTACAAAAACTAAGCTCACAAGGAGATTTCATATGCTTAAAATCAATTTTTTTCTTCTGCATAAAGAGGCTGAAAGACATTGTCAGTATTTTATTGTATGTAAAGAAAGACAGGATTGGCAAGCTATCTTTACAATCATAGTCATATCAAATATGTCAAGTCTAACATTTAAACAATACAGTCAGAAATTGATTTTGGTCACTTCCTTGATTTGAGAAACAAGGTGTTTTCAAAATGAAGTTTATTCATGCCATTTTCTATTAGCATTATACAAAAATTAATACATGTATCGTTAACTGACAGGGTAATATCAAAAAATACTATTATAGATTGCTTATCCAGTGTATGTGGTATGGGTTTTTCGTTTTTTTTAATATGCATCTGTAGAGAACTGGGTTGGAGCAATAAATCAATTTGATTTTCAGACACAAGACAGCATTCTTTTAAACTAAATACAGCACTTGTGATTAAAAAAAATCAACATTGGCCTATTGATGCCACACAGTTATTTTCTAGTGTAAATATAAAGGAAGAACTGGTACCTCAGATACCACTTAGTGCTAACTGTTCACAAATGCTGATTTGTTTTTTCACTAAAATACAGTATGCATTTTAAGTACAGTCTTTATATAGTCTACTTCTTACTCAAGAGGGCTGAAAGGTGTATAAGAGGCATCTCCTGGTTTCCCATTTTTTCCTCACAATTTTATAGTAGTTTTCTGCCTGTAGTTAAGGATGCCCAATACTTTCCACTATATGACTCTTTTTTCAGTTGCTTATAACTTTGCCAAACTGTTTGGGCTGAAATTTTCCAAAGCAGATGTCTGCCTCGGGCTGATTTTTTGTTATATATAATATTGATGCGGGGTTACAGGGATTTCAGCTAAAATGGTTTAGGTGTTTCTGAGAACAAGATTAGAGCCAAGGGTTGTTTTGTCCGTGTTAAATTCTTACAACCATTTTGTTGGTAAGCTTGGCTCATTCAGCCTAACAAGTCTAAGGCTGAGGGGAGGTGTGATTGGTCTCTATAAAAACAACAGAGAATAAACACCAGGGAGGGAGAGGAGTTAAGGGCCATCAACAAGTTTAAGTTTGAAATTAGCTGGTTTCTAAGCAGAGGAGTGAAGCTCTGGAACAACCTTCCAAGGGGAGCAGTGGGGGAAAAAAAACCTAACTTGTTTCATGACTGAGCTTGATAAGTTTATGGAGGGGATGGTATGATGAGGTTGCATACAATGCCATATGCCCCATCCTCATCACTATTAGCAAATATCTCCAATGGCTAGAAATGGGACACTAGATGGGGAAGGCTCTGAAGACTACAGAGAATTATTTCCCAGGTGTCTGGCTGTCCACATGCTCAGGGTCTAACTGAGCTCCATATCTGTGGTCAGGAAAGAATTTCCCCCTAGGTCAGATTGGCAGGACCCTGAGAGGTTTTCACCTTCATCTGCAGCATAGGGCATGGGTCACTTGATGGTTTGAACTAACGGCGGAGTCTCTGTAACTTGAAGTTTTTAAATCAAGACTTGAGGACTTCAGTAACTCAGGCAGAGGTTATGGGCCTATTATTGGAGTGGGTGGGGGAGGTTGTGGGCTGTGATGTGCAGGAGATCAGACGAAATGACCATGATGATCTTAAAGTCTGCCTTTAAAGTCTACGAGTCTAGTGCTTCCATGCTTTGGAGCAGGGACTTGAAATTTGGCAGTATGGAATTGCCTGGGTGTCAGGGATGCGTGTTTTCCCATCTCCATGACCATTTGGCCAAGTTATAAACCTTAGAAAAATCTTAGTTTGAAGATGCACAGTAGAAGTTTGAAAGAGTTTCAGAGCTGAATTCTTGAAGAATCTATCTCCTCGGGGCTTCACCTCCACACCACTCTTATCTGTGATCAGTTACGTGCTCCATCCCCACAGATCACCTGAGCATGCTGCAGCCCAAGGAAAAGCAGGACTTTCCCGACAGATAGCCACCTTGGCTTCTGGGAGGTGCTGTGGTGGAGGCACTGGAACTGAGAGCAGGGAGACTGTCTTTCTGTACTCACTGGGCTTCCCTGCTGGTGCCCATGCAGTGTGTGGGGAGAAAGAAGTCTGACTTGAATGCAGAGGAGTGAGGAAGAGATGGTAGGCAGGGGGGACACGAGCAGGGGTTGTGAACAGGAACCAGAGCCAAGGTCAGGGCATGAGGAGAACAGGAGCAGAGAGGGACAGGAAGAGGCTGCAGTGGAGACTGGGCAGAAATTGCATCTAAAAAAACCTATGTTAAACGAACACTGAAGTTGCAAAGCCTGGCACTCAAAAGTTAGGAAATGCCAGAATTAAGGTTGCTTGTGCAACCCCATTGTAGCTTTTTACATTAATTGATTTATATTTCAGAATTATATTTTGTTCCACCAGGCTTTACTATTTTCTGAATAACCATGAATCTTATTGGTGTAACCAGTAAGTTAAATAATTAAGTGCCAGCAAGTTAAAGAAGTGTGGGCTGGATGAATGGACCATAAGGTGGATAGAAAGCTGGCTAGATCACTGGACTCAACTGGTCGTGATCAATGGCTCCATGTCTAGTTGGCAGCCGATATCAAGCGGAGTGCCCCAAGGGTCGGTCCTGGGGCCGGTTTTCTTCAATATCTTTATTAATGATCTGGAGGGTGGTGTGGATTAAACCCTCAGCAAGTTTGCAGATGACACTAAACTGGGAGGAGTGGTAGATACGCTGGAAGGTTGGGATAGGATACAGAGGGACCTAGACAAATTAGAGGATTGGGCCAAAAGAAATCTGATGAGGTTCAACAAGGACACGTGCAGAGTCCTGCACTTACGACGAAAGAATCCCATGCTCCGCTACAGACTAGGGACCAAGTGGCTAGGCAGCAGTTCTGCAGAAAAGGACCTAGGGGTTACAGTGGATGAGAAGCTGGATATGAATCAACAGTGTGCCCTTGTTGCCAAGAAGGCTAATGGCATTTTGGACTGTGTAAGCAGGAGCATTGCCAGCAGATCGAGGGACATGATCGTTCCCCTCTAGCTGACATTGGTGAGGCCTCATCTGGAGTACTGTGTCCAGTTTTGGGCCCCACACTACAAGAAGGATGTGAAAAAATTGGAAAGAGTCCAGCGGAGGGCAACAAAAATGATTAGGGGGCTGGAGCACATGACTTATGAGGAGAGGCTGAGGGAACTGGGATTATTTAGTCTGCAGAAGAGAGGAATGAGGGGGGATTTGACAGCTACTTTCAACTACCTGAAAGGGGGTTCCAAAGAGGATGGAGCTAGACTGTTCTCAGTGGTAGCAGATGACAGAACAAGGAGTAATGGTCTCAAGTTGCAGTGGGGGAGGTTTAGGATGGATATTAGGAAAAACCTTTTCACTAGGAGGGTAGTGAAGCACTGGAATGTGTTACCTAGGGAGCTGGTGAAATCTCCTTCCTTAGAGGTTTTTAAGGTCTGGCTTGACAAAGCCCTGGCTGGGATGATTTAGTTGGGGATTGGTCCTGCTTTCAGCAGGGGGTTGGACTAGATGACCTCCTGAGGTCCCTTCCAGCCCTGAGATTCTATGATTCTACAATTCTATGGACTTCTGTTTTTCCTCCTCCAACCCTACCACACTCTCGTTACCATCTTGGTGCCTCATGCAAGGTCTTTGGTGCAGAGACCTTGTCTTCTTTTTATAATGTGAAGCACATCACACACTTGAGTGCTGCAAAATAATACTAACAAGGAGCACCGCATTAGGGTCTTCCCCCAATGTTGGGGTCCAGGGTGAGGAACAGGCGGTCACAGAATCCATGATCCTCTGGTTAGAACTGCCCTAGAAATGACTGAATTACACTGATCATTATCTGACCACACTGGCTTCTATCATAGGAATCAAAGAAATACTAGCCACTAAATTTCTTAAAGAGGAATCTGTGGTCAGTATTATTCTTGCTATTATTCATCTAGCTAAGTAATAGCTAAGTAATAGGTGGGCTGATGATTTATTTTTAATACAAAAATTCTCTGATCTATTGAACATTTTAGCCCGACAAATGTCAAGTAATTTGTTCAATTGTTAAGGTGACTGCTCATTTTCCATATTTTCAATGGAATTATTTCCAGTTCAGTACTAAGATATACCAAGCTTGAAGTAAATCAATTCTCTCCTTGTGCTAAAAATTAGCATAGCACAAACTAATCAATGCCATCAAGCACTAGTGCAAAAGTTGTGACACTAAACATAATAGCAAAGAGGTAAATTGCTTATGGTTCCAAACTGAATGCAAACCAGACTGCTAGGTGGCTGACCCTTGTTTAATAATAGTTTAAAAAGAACAAACAAACAGGAACAAACCAACTTGTTCACAAAACTATAATGTGTGATTCCATTGTTGTCTTAAGTGGACAAGTTTGTTTTGTATGTTAGTTAAATATATCTATTGCTGATACAGGACACAGCTGACACACTATAACTTCAGTCTCCAGTGCTGTCCATGAAGCACCTTTCCTAAACACTTAAAAAAGATGTCACAATTATTTATGGAGTGGATGTTGTTTCTGAAAGCTGCTTTATTGATAGCACTTGAGACTGACATCCTGTATGTAACAGTTATAGTGTGGGCTGCAGCAGATCAAGCATCAACTTCGATACTGTCCCTCCATTTTGCCTTAACCCTCTTTCAGTGGTACCTTTCCTAATGCTGAGAAGATTTGGAAGGATGTCTGTGTGGTTAAGGATGGGAAGCAGAAGATCTCTAACCTACTCCCAGGCAGCTCCACTGCAGATTTTCTAGGCAACTTCTGCAGACCTTGGCCAACTTCTCTGTGCCTCCATTTCTTCATCTATACAATGGGGATAAGATACTTTCCTACCTCGTAGTGATGTTGTGGTGTTAAAGCACTAATATTTGTGAGGCGCTCAGATACAGCAGTAACAAGTACCACAGAAGAGCTTATATAATCATTAAATATGATACCTCTTTAATGAGTTTGTCAATAAGGGTGACAATTAGTGCCAACTGTAACGTAGATACCTATCTTTTATGACTGGACTAGGACCATCAATTCATTTCAAATGGGCCACCAAGCAGCCATCTGATAATGATAATTTTGGGCCTTTATCAGCCATTGACAAACATGAACTGATGAGATAGAAGGGAAAAGTTCTATGTTCCATTACTGATTTCCTGAGCCATTCAATCCTACTATAAAAAAAATCACTTCCAATAAAAAGGTTATTTCTATTTCCTGCTGTAGTATTGCTATCATTTTCTGGGAGAGAAATGATGAAATATTTTAAATTTTATAATGCAATATTTAAACAGCTTTTTTATCCCCCTAAGAGAAAGTTCTTTGAAAAGACATCCCCTCCATCATGTTTTAGTTCTCAACAGGAACTGGGCATTTTAATCTGACCATTCCATTTGCACTATAAGGAGGAGAAAAAAAGAACAAATATGCACTAGTCTCTGCTAGGTTAAAGGTTAAATTTCTTGTGGTCTGAAGGATCATGCCCTTATTTACACTTAATAAACTGTAAGGTACAAACAGAAGTTATTGAAGTATATGGATATTGATTTCCAGTAATATAGTGACATTGAAACAAAACAAATGTAGTAATAAAATAATAAATAATAATATCATCATCTTACGTTTATATAGCATCATCCCAAAAGGAATCCAAAGCACTTTGCTTTACAGACTGATATACCACAGGGATCACTTTATCCACAACTGAAAGGAAGCAACTGCATTGTAGTTCATCATGTGTCTCTCAGAAAAATGTAGCATACAGCAAAACTACGTAGTAGTTTAGGACAAGACATGAACAATATTGTTGCTGCAGGGAAAATTAAAGTAGGCAACATGTAATTATCCATCTTGAAGGTTTTCCAGGACACTAGATCTAATACCTATGCTCATACAAAGAAGCCCCAGCAGTTCACAAGCGGTCAGAACTTTGGCTTTATGTTTTCTTCTAATGATAGGACCTCCTCTAGTACTATGTCTCCTAACACAAGGCTGGGATGTTGATTCAGTTCTTACCCAGAGGGGAGTTATTTCATCAACACCATTTAATGAAGGATGAAAATTTGCAATTTTCAAAGTGGTCTAGGGGATTCAGACATCTTCCATTAAAATTAATTATAGTGATTTCAAAATTTCAACTTACTTGTTTCTTGGCAGAGTCCCTTCCAAGTCTTGACCCAGTTCAACCCTCCTTAGCTTGTCATAGCTGATGGGATCACATCATAAGGTGGTATGACTGGTGAGACCTTTTAGGAAAAAAGAAAACAAAATATTTTAAAAAACCAACATGCCAATGTGGGGAAAATATACCTGTTTCTAGAAGTGCAAGTGTGGAATTCCCTTTATAAAAATGTACTACAGTATTCTACAATAAGTGTCCACCAGTGCATCTTATAACAATATTGCAGTGTTTAGTGCAATTACTCAAGACCCACCTTTGCTGTAATGTGTACAGGAAATCCATCAACCAATGATGCTTAGGTTATGCATCATTCAGAGACAGCTGATTTTATTTATTTAAATTAGGCTGTAAGCTCTTTGGCACAGGAACTGTCTCATATATTTATACAGAACAATGAGCTCCAATCCTCATTGTGGTTTCTATCAGTAGGCACCATCAGAATACATGGAATAATAATACTAATGTTGTTCTTTTTAAGTACTGTTTAAATAATAAGGTTTCTTAGTGTATATCTAGCCAGTTGAGCTGAGACAGATTTGTGCAATTATAAATATTGCTAAGTACAGTAGGAGAATGAAATTGTATAGCTATAAAATCTAATTTACTGCCCTGTTCTCAGTGATAAGATATAGTTAAAGTACAATGGTAATGAAGGAGTGAATGTCTGGGTGTTTTTTAGTTGAACTTAAAACAACTAAGTTTGATTGTGAGAGGATAAAACAGTTCTCTTCAATAGAATGATAGCAGTACTAAATCAAGTATCTACACAGACATACCATTCTAGACATTCTTCCATGTGTCACCAGTAAAAATGGCTTCAGACAAGTTACACTACTCTTTAAGGGACTGATCTTGCACTATTCAAGTCAATGGGAATTTTGCCATTGACTTGAATGGTAGTAAGGTAGTCCTTACAAAGCTGGGCAAAATTATTTATATTTATTTCACGAGTAGTCATGGACAAAAACAGACAAATATTTACAAATCTGATCCGAAGCAAAACTGAATTGTTTCCACCTGTATTCACAGCTTTTCATAGTGAAAATGGCTAAGCAGTACACCAGCTAAAAATTCTCAATTTGCCCAAGGAAGAATTTTTTTAAAATTTTTTTTACCAAACTTGGTCGAGAGTTAAAAGTGTTTTGATTTAATTAACAATCCATGAAACATGATATTTTTTTAAAAATGGTTTTGCTGGTGGTGACAATGTTCACACACATTATTTCCCAAGTTTTTCACTCCCAAAACTGATGGGGCCTGGGTGCATTGTGAAGTTAGAAAACATAGTACCTGATAAGAGACATTGACTACCCAAGCCGTGACAATTCCACAATTAAATGAGTAGTCCCATTGAACTCATTGGGACTACTTTCATGAGAAAGATTTACTCATGTGAGTAAGGGCATACAGGATTGGGCACTACTTTTTTTTCTGTTTTTGAGAGCCCCATTCTGTTGGGAGTCATGGGCAGCTGCAATACAAGGGATAGAACAAGATGGCAAGATCCTGATTAACCCATCAGTCACATGTAGGTAACTTCCATTGTCTTCAGTACAATTGATGGAACAATCAGTCCCCCAAGCTGTTTTGGAGATATGGTGCGGGAGACTGGTGGTGTCAGATTGAACAGGATTGAGGCATTTTCCCAGGGCAGTGTAAGGACAATTGCATTGCTGCTCCCTGTGCTGTGCATTTTCTGAGCTTACACAAAGGACTTTAGCTTTCAGGGCTATCAGTCTGGCACCTGTCACAAACACTAAATTCACTCCCCAAAAGGGAAGGTATTAACAGTTATGTAATCATTTAGGTGACAGACCAAAAGTACAATACAGGCAACTACGACAGGAAGAGTTACTGAAAGAACATGCAGATAATCAATTCATGTGAACAGATCTGCCATACTTATTCATAAATGTGTAAATGTTGTAAGTAATGAACACACAAAATATGAACACACTCATTTATCTACTTACAAAGAATCAATTGTTTTTATCATTTTCTCTATTCCAGCTCAAATTGCAGAGGATCATTTTGTCTTACCTCAGTGAAAATATAATAAACCTTCAATACATTCCTAAATCTTATAAATTAGTGTAAGATTTTGCAGTTCCCTTTCTTATCCTAGCTGAAAAGGACAAAGTCAACACTGACCTATCTCTTTTGTTCCTTATATCACAAGTCCATTTAGTTTCACAATGGAATTACATGTTGCATATAAGATTACTTCCTTTGATCCTTTTAAAATGTATTGCCTCTAATTTGATTTGCCATCCCTTGTATTATGGAATGAAAAATATTTTCTATATGGTACAAATATTAAGCCTAATACTGCTTCCATTTAAATAAAGGGCAGGGTAGGATCAGGTCCATCTACAGAAAAGTGTTTGATAGACACATTTAATCGAATCTCTTTTGCCTATCATGTGTAGACCTATTACTACCACAAATCCATATTGGAAATGCATAAAAACTCACAATAAAAGATGCAAAGAATACTGTGTTAACCTGTTTTAGGAGAACTTTGAAAGATGCTCCCAGATATGACCAGGAAGAGAAAGAATTGTAAGACATACAAAAGGAATCTTGAATAGTAATTTAGTACGACATTTCCTAGATAAGAGATAACACCGGCAATAGAAAGTGTATTGAAACAAATTAAATTATAATGGCAGAACATCTATCTATCTGTCTTCTTACATCATGCCAATTCTTATTGTATCTGAATACCTTACAAATTTATGTTTGTGGATACAAGAAGATCTCTATCTTTTTCTGTCTCCTTCCATTCTGTAGGGACTTCGTTTTTGTTTTAAATATGTGATTCTGGTGGGATTACTGTGGCAAGGCTCTGTAAAATAAATAGATCTTACATTTTGTTCTGAAAATCCTAAGGTTCATGGAAGCCACAGTTGCAGACCAGTTGCTGAAATAGCCCTGTCTTCTGCATACATAGGTTTTTTCCTTGAGGATGCAAGTTCTATTGTTCCCTCAGAAAATAGCTATCAGTGGTGCTTGTGAACAGAAGGATAGCCTTGTGCTTAAGGATCTGGATGAGGACTCAAGAAACCTAGGCTCAACCCCTGTTCTGCCACAGACTTCTTGTGTGACATGACAAGTCACTTAATGTCTCTGTACCTCAGTTTGTTGCCTGCAAAATAGGGTTATAATTCTTCCTTTCTTCCACTCATTGTTAGATTGTGAATTCTCCAGGACCGAGACTGTCTCATTATGTCTGTATACAGTGCCTAGTACCAAAGGAGGCCTAAATCTCAGTTGGAGTCTCTATATGCTTACTGTAACACAAATAAGCAATAATGATCACACAGGATGGAGCAGTAACTTGGATAAGTCCCATGGAGAGCTTTAAAGAAGATGATAAACAGGAGGCTGGCCCTAGTCATTTTACTGTCCAGGTGGAAAACATTTCTGATGGCATGACCATGTGGTGTCCCCTGAAAGTTGGTGCTCAGGGCAACTCCCCTGATCGCCCAGCCCTGATGATAAAAACCTTGACTACGATATGGTATTCAGCAGTGACTAAGGGAAAAGAGTAGAGCAGCACCAGGATGATGTGTTCTCAGTGGCCCCTGTTGCTAGTGAGCTACTCTCTTCTGCACTAGTCGGAGCTTTTTTAAGGTTGGCAATTTCATTCCAAGGTAAAGTGTAACTCACACACCTCCTGTGTGTGGTGTTTTGTCCCCTCTAGTGGCACCGAGACCACTTAAAGAGAAAGAGAGAGTGAGAGAGAAAATTAAACGAGTTTGCTCTACAGCCTTAGCTCACAGCCAGTTGGCTTTTAGCTCATGCAGTAAAGGCTCATGCACTAAGCTCCAGAGGCCCCAGGTTCAATCCCACCTGATGACGACCAGAGTCTGTCGGTGTTACAAAAGCACACGTAGCAAGCAGAAAAATGGGAACACCGAATACTCTTCAAATGTATCACAGCACAGCACTGTAAACAGGACTGTCAGCGTATGATGTTAAAAAAGCATCTAAATGCATGGGAACAAAAGCTAGGCTTAACATTGAAAAGACAATTTATGGTAGTAACTGGTCAAAAGTTTTAAATTAGTGAAAGAAATGAAGGTTTATGTATTAACAAATCAATGAGTCTACTGCCATTACCTGGATCAATGGTAATCACTCCAGCCCCTATCCTGCAAGCTGTTCCATGCAGGCAGATCTCTGCACCTTTCAGCATTCCCCTGACTTCAACAGGGCAGTCTGCAGGTTCAGGGCTCTGTCTATGCAGAGCAATTGGTTGGATTGAGACCAAAATTGGTATCTCCAATGTCACCATGCAGTGAAACAACCATGCACAAGCAGACACACGTATGTGCACACATGCTCAAAGGGTTGCCTCACACATGTCATCACAATTTAAAATTAAAGGTTTTAAGGATCTATTTTAGTCAGCAGGGCTCATTTTAACTAAGGATGTAAACACTGTGCAGAGTGGCTGTTTCTGATTCTTCCTCCTCCCCTTTGTCATGCCTCTTCTGCTGCACTGAGCTGAGTGCCTGCATTGCAATCTTGGAGGAACTACAGTGGAGGAGATAAGCTGCTTTTCCTCTTGACAAGTCACATCTGCCTTGCTGTTCTTGTGCCCCTTCTCTACAGTGCACCACCAACGGGAGCATCTAGCCCTTTGCTTTGGTCAGTTTGATGAAGACCCTTCCAAGGCCTTAGCAGTGTTTGTAGTTAACATTGCTGTGCAATACAAATATGTGTTTTATTACACTAAGGTTTTCAGGTTCTTTGAGGAAGAGGAGTCAATGGCTTGAATGACATTTCTTTTTTAAAATCAATCTTCCAACTCCCATAACGGACTATAAAAAAATACTTCCTCAGCGAATGGGATCTTATCGCGTTGTGGATGGATGTTATTTGTTATAGATAGTTAACGGGGTCCAACCCTAAGAAATTAACAATTTATTTTAATTAGTTTGTTAGCTGCTTATAGAATGCCAATTGCCATGACATCTGGACACACTGCAGTCAATTTAAAATCAACAAATATAAATCACCCCCAAGTAGGTATCTCAGTAAAATTATACACAACCCATGCCTCATTGTGATGGTAATTTATTAAAAGCCAGTGTAAACAGGTGAGCCCATTTATTTTGGCTTAATGTAGGTTAATTGAGCTGAGAAGTTTGCTTTCTTGGAGAGAGGTGTGGCTTTTTTCTTAAGGTCTATCTTGGCCCCTCAAATTGTCTTTCCTAGGAAACTGTGAGGAATTTAGGATTTGTAAAAGTGGTGTGACTGTTCAACATTCAATCCATGTATGCTACACCAACAGATGAAAGGCTAGAGAACATAGCAGGGCCCTTAGTGTATCCTGATTTCACAGCTGTAACAAACACCATGGAATTCGGGGTTGTCTGCAGGAATTAGTTGAAAGCTGACAGTAACACGAAGCTGCTTCTTTTCCCTCTCCTCTTCCCCTTCTTTTGGAATTGCTGGTTAATACTCATGACACATTAATGTGCATTCAGAAGGGACTTCAAAGGGGATAAATCGGGGGAGTGGAGGGAGGAGAAAGGAAGATTGAAGAGGAGGGTAGGTAAAGCAACAGACTGTGAGCAAGAGAGGGAGAGAAATGGTGGGTAAAGGAAACAGGTATAAACAGAGACAGGAAGAGAAACAATAGGAGGGTGGAGGACAAGGAACAAGTGGAGGAGGAAAGGGAAGAGATAATTAGGGAGAGGGAAAAGGTTGTATTTGAATAGCAGCCTTATTCAGGTAGGACACTTGAGGGAAGGTTTCATTTGCAACCAAAGGTGTTTTATCCTCAGAACATGCAACTTTCCCTCAACTAGTTATTTTCATGGCCTATTTCTGATGATTCATACATGTGGTTGTTTAATTATTTACTTTACATGAGAGAAATGGCTGATTATTACAAGGGGATAGAGTACCTACTTAGCTTTCTCTTTTACTGTTATAGGTGCTTGGCACAGGGTGTAGCCCTCCCTCACCAGCAGTGGGAGGAGCTCACAGAACTAGCAAAGACCTCTCCTTCTCTTTCCAGGCTATAAACAGGTAAAGATCAAACTTTTTGCCTTTCTGGTGAAAGAACCAGATCCAAATGAAGGTTCTGTCCTATCTAGGGTGTAAGCAGGGCTGTACAGTCTGCTCTAAGGATGATTTTAGGTGTTCTCCAACCAATGGGCCCCTCCTTTATTACATGCCCTTTTATACATGTCATTTGGACTATGCAGTTTAACGAGCCCCAAGGGTATTTGCTCTCCAGATCTTTTCCCCTACTGGTCGTGTTTCCAAACTTCTGCAGACCAGGCAGGGAATGCTTGCCCTATCTAGGCAATGCTCAGCCACCCAAGGTAAAAAGCAGCAGTCAAACAAGGGTCAAAGGTTTTCTGAGTGGCACCCTAGAGGCGTTCATTGAGATACACCCTATTGTAACACATTTCTTCGTGCTATCATTCTGTATCCTGTATTTCTATTATCTATTTAATAGACATTTCTTATATGCCCACCACCATTGTATCAAGCACCAGGTAGTATTTGTTACCTTACTGCTGACTGTCTCCTTATGGCCACTACTTGTTGCTGCTGTTTATTGTTATGTGTCTACCTACCCTCTCCAATACATGCTGTCCTTATCCTGAAGACATGGCTCTGGGAGGGAGTATAAGAGATTGAAGTCAAAAATTTTGTTTTTGCCATGTCCCTATGAGAGAAGAAGGGACTTTGCAGGTTTCTGCTAAGCAAAGCTCTTATTGTTAAACACGCAAAATGGCATCTGATTGAATTACATGTTTATTTGTTGCAATATCCAAAAATAATAAAAGTGAAGGAAAGAAGAAATAAAGTTTAAAAGCAAAATAAACCAGAAAACGAGAAATGCCACTGAAAATTAACTGTTAAATTTGTCCACAAATTGCTTGTTGTTTTCTTTACCTGGTTTTCCCAGAATGGTTTATATTGGAGCTGTTTTATGCATTGACATCCTGTCTAAACAAACTTTCCAAGTTATTCTTCTATTAATCAAGTGGGTGAACTGGGTATTTAGATAATTAGAAATGAAACAACAAATTTGATTATTTTCTACCTTTTTTCCCCCCTCTCTCCATTTAGGATAATTTTTAAGTGACTTTAGTGCTCACAAAAGAGGCCAACTTGATAGTTCTGGAGAGTGAAGTCATGTATCCACAGATCAGGGAAAGGACAGGCAGTGGCAGTGTAAGCGTTCAAACTCACATTGCCTCAGGCCATGTGCTTTCATTCTGACCTGGATGGGCAAAAGTAGGGGTGAGAAGCTAGTTTGTCTCCATGCCCATTCCAGTCTTGGCCTCTTTGCTGAAACTGCCAGCACAAATGCCAATTTTAGTTGTGATTAGGCTACCTGTCTGAAAGGAACTGGACTGAAATCACCAACTCGGTGCACATAGGTCCCTGAACAGCTGTCAACTAGAAACAACTTTCCCTAGCTGCTGACCTAGGCCAGCTTCAAATTGCTGATCTAGAAAGGAAGGAGTCTGAGTCACACAGACCCACTCAGAACAACAGACTGACAACTGTGAGGCACAGCTTAATTGGGAGAGAGGGAGGGAGAATCTGAGCCTGATTCTGGTCTCACTTGCCCTGGTAAAAAGTGGGAGCATCTCCAGTTAAATAAATAGAGTTACACTGGTGTAAAACCAGCTGATTTCCTCAAATATCCATTCCATGTTCTTTAAAATAAAAGCCACCCTTTCCTCACCCATTCTCTCCCATTTGGTGGTAACAGAAAGGCTGCTATTCATTCACCTGAGAAAGGAAAAGCAGTGAATCTCAAGATATTATTGAGAAAGCTTTCACTGTTTTTCCGAATAAACCCTATAGTAAAATAATAGCCCACTTACAGAATTTGGTCATTTGGATATTATTGATTTATAAAACCTTGATGACATTTGTATGAATTGGAAATCTAACAGTAACTGAAAAGTCCTTTTAAAATAAAAGTCTACTAATTCACTTATGGACCAATTTCACAATTATGCCTCTAGGAATAAAATCTAATTATACAGTTTTGCAACTACAGTATCATATACACGTTCATGTTCAGAAGGACACAATCATCCAAGGAATAATCTTGAGTGTAATCTTAGTAATAGCTAGCATATATAGTATTACATGATAGAGTTCTGGTAATGACAATAAGTACAGCTGGAACTAAGGAAAGCTTCAATTTTTGCATTATAAATCTCCTAATCATATATATGGTATGCAATATGCACAATGTTCCAAAAATATCTTCATTTCTACAGAAGACGAAAAGAAGCGTAATTAGCATGTTAATCATGAAAGAACTCCAAGTAGTGCTGTAGAAAATAAAATAAGACAAGAGTATAAAACCATCTACAATGTATTAACCTTTCTAGTGCTTTATTAGATCAGTGCAACAGAGACCTCTCTGTAAGAACTGGGGTCGATGCCTCCCCTATAAAAGAATGCAGAATGATTGAGACCTGTTAAATATTTTCTCACTCCCCTTTTCTGGTGTGTGTCTGCGTATATACACAGCTACCCCACCCGCACTCCCCCCCCACATTTCGGGGCTAGTTTATCCAAGAGGTTTAAACTGGGTTGAGCCATTCTGCTTTGAAAATGCTTGCTTACACATAACACAATCCAGCACAGCACACTAACTTCGCATTTATCACAAACTCCGGAGTTCTCTTGCAAAGTAGGCTATGTTTGCTGCAACTTGAATTAGTCCAGTCTCTTGTCTGTGTGCACAGAATGCTGTGCCATACCACTTTGGGGTACCTCTAACCACTTTCCCACAGTGCTTTGCAGGCGACTGCTCCTGACCTCTCTGAAACTGATTTATGTGCCCCCTCCCCTGCTCTAGTGTCAAGTCGCTAGGATGTCCCCTCCCCTGTTTAAAAGCTGACATGGGGCCAGATTTGCCCATTTGCTCCTGGATTCCAGCGTACCAGCAAAACTGCAATACTCCTACAGAAGCCTCACATGACTCATGCAGCTGCTTGGATCTCATCACCCACTGGAATGAAGCTTCAGTGCAGGAAGCTATTGTGGCCAGCCACTGGAATAAAGATCTGTTTGTGGCCACTGCAAAGCAGATGTCCAAGATGCTGAACAGTACCGGAGAAAGATCAGGCAGCTCAGGACCACTGATCTTAAAACCAGGGATGACAGGAAACTGTCCAGCAGGAGACATGTAACCTGTCTATTTTTTGAGGAACTGGATAGGATTTTGCACACCTACACAACCACCCAACTCGAAAGTTTGAACCTGTTACCTGTTCTCTTTCCTCTTCTCCCAACCACCCGCGCAGGACAACCAGCAAGGCTCATTGAACGATGAACATGAGGAGACCAACGAGGAGCTGTCCCTGAGAACCAGGCTCTCTTAGGGACTCAGGACTTTGACTCCAGCCAGGTAGAAAGCCAACCTGATTCCTGCCCTACAGCATCTCAGAGCCCAAGTCCCAGCCAGAAACCCAGGCTTGGACTCAAGAAGCAGATCCTCTGGAAAGAACTTCAATATGTAAGTCCCTACTTTTATGATGTACTTTTATTGTTCTGTGCAGCCATGTTAGCTTCTGTGACTGGTGCCTCATGGCCACAGCAACTTTAGGTGGATGTGAGCTAAGAGCCTTTCTGAGTCTCCAGCTCCTCCCTCCCTCAGTTCATGCTTGTGCCTCCTCTCCCCAACCCATACATACATATGCATTTCCAAGATGACAGCTGCTTCACCCAGGTAATTGGCTAAAGCCCTGACCATCGGCTGTTTTCATGCCCATGCCATAGAGGGCAAATGCCCATCCACCTTTTTTCCTTTCCCCTCCCTTATCTCTCCTGCCTGATGAACACCTTCCTCCCGCCCAAGCCTTCATTCACCCACTCAAAATGGCAGCCAGCAGAATGGTGTAGTGGCAGCCTCTACCCCACCACTCTCCCACAGCAGATTTGAATAATGAAAATGTTCATTTGTGAAAAACTGAACGGTTTATTGAGAAAGTGGTTACAGGAAAAAAGTTTGGTTAGTGTTCTTAGTTTACATGAGGTAGATATGGGCATTGTGTGCCTACAAAGGTACAAAGAGTACAGTTCCCTTCTGAGGTATAAATGCCCCGTATCATGCATTCTTACAGGAAAAGAACAGACAATAATTGCAGAACCCTATCTATTTTTCTCTGCACTTTCTCCAAGTTTTCAGGGGACATAAAACAGAATCTAAGACTAAGATATTGCTCATTTTTTGTCCAGACTTTCTGCAGAATAGCCACATGGTGATTTCCCCCCAGTATAGTTTGCAGCACCCACTTCTGCAGCATTTCTCGGGTCACCATCTTGGTGAATAACTTCACAGCATAGCTCATTGCCCTTTGCTTTTTTGAATAAGGCCATTCTCTGCCTCCTACTCACCCGCCTCAGAGATTCAGGACAGCCTAAAGGGGATGCAGAGGGGATTACTACCCAGCTTGATCCCAGATTCCCCCTAAACCTCTCTGACACCACACAAGTGCCTCCAAGGCGCAAGAAACTGCAAAGCCAGACCGAGAACACAATTTCCACACTACCCCAGCCTCCCAGGCACAATGGCAAAGCAAACACCATAATCTGCACAGACATAATCCTAAGGCACCCAGCAGCCTGCTCATGTGCACACCTCTTACCGTTTCTGAGGTTCCCCCAAGACTGGGAAGAATTTCAGGGAGGTAAGGTCACACAGGCATATAAAAAAAACTGCTCTCAAGGCTTGTCTGGAATATGAACTATAATAGGCTGTGCTTCTTCACACTCTCAGCCCCCCAGCACATGCAACAGCCAAACCCTCAAGCACAGGGTATATACTCACTTGGGACTTTAATTAAAACAGCAGCGAAGCCAATGCAGGGCAGAACAAAACGAAGGGTAAAAGCAGGGAGGGGTAAAGGTTTCTTTACAGTTGCTAATTAATAGATTGTTTTTAAATGTATTGTTTAATGCTAAAATTGTTGCTTAATTATTGGTTCAGTTAAAACTGTTTGTTTGTTACATACATGATTGTTGTTGAATAATAAAAACCATTTAAAGTTCTTTCAGAATGAGTCATTAATACAGAAAATCCTTAAAACTCAAATAATTCATAGGGTTTCACAAAAGCATATAGGCAGAGACACAAGCTAAAATATTAGGATTACTACAGCGTCCCATTTCCACACACTTAAACAAGACTGCACTGTTCAAAATCCATCCCGACCCCCACCACTCCAAGGGATAACGGCTGGACGTACAGCTGGACATTTTCAGGGCTGAGGCTCAAAATAAAAATGGGCATCCCTGACAATATTGTCCCAGCTGTTTTCATTTTCTATGGAATGCCTTGCTGGCTGCTCGAACCATTGAGCAAGTCTCTGAACCTCATCTTCTCACCCATTGGTAAGGCTTTTGCCCTGTTCTCACAGATATTGTGCAGAATACACCATGTTGCTATAATGCTTGGCACTTTTTTCCTGCTACTTCCAGTCTGTTTCACAAACAGCACCACCGTCCTTTCAATGGCCAGATACACTCTCCACTACCATTCTGCAACTACTGAGCGGGTAGTTAAAAGATCCTTCCTTCTGGCCAAGTGGCCTGCAAATGGCTCCATTATCCAGGGAAGCAAATAAGCTGGGTTTCCCAGGATAACTGGAGCAACCTCCACACCATTAATGTCCATTGTGATCCTTTCTCCATTAATGTATATAGACCTGAGCTCCAAAAATCCTAGCACCCTGGACCTTTCCTTGCATTTATGTCTGTAAATCTGCAATGGTGGTCAACTAGTCCTTGGAAAAGCATGGAAAAATAACCCTTTCTGATTATAAATTCTCCACCCTGGTAGTGGTGATAGGCGAAGGGGCTAATTATAGGCACATGGGTCCCATCAACTGCCCCAATACAGTTTGGGAACACCATGCATTGCAAAGCCCTTAATAATTTCCCAAGCATTACTAAGCTTTATAACCCAGAGCGACAGTACCTTTTCTATGGCATGATACACATGCATGGTAAAATGGCTCCAACAGTCGATCTTTCCATGTTGAATTGGTTGGCTGTGGATCAGTAGCATTTGGGAATGGCCAGATCCAGATGGCCACGGTGACCTGCTTCTTCATGAATATGCAGCACCGCATGCTGGTATGCTGTTGCTGCAGCTCCAGGGTCAGTTCAGCACATCTCAAAAATGCTAAAATTCTCACCACTGCTGGTCAACCTAGGTCTGTAGAATGATCTTTTCCCACCAAGCCATGCTGTTTCCTGAGCCCAGAAACAGCACTGCATGGTGTGAAGCTGCTCCAAGATTCCACCCTCTAGTATCAACCACACAGTGTCCTCCTTTTCTTCACCATCCTCATCCTCCTTCCTCCACTGCTGAATGTCCTCTTGTGCCGGTGGAGCTGCTGCTGCTACCGTATCATCTGTTTAGTGGTGCAATGGGCAAAGTCCTCAGTCGAATTTCTCCAGCTTTGAGTGCTGAAATACAGCCCAAGCAGCCTCTGTGTGTTTGCGATTGCCAGCATAGTGGCACAGAGTATTGTTGGACTCAAGTTGGCCAACAGCAATTTGAAAATGGTGCTAGCCTACCCAGAAAGCCAATAGGGGGTGGATACCAAAGAAACATGGCATTTTTTAACAATTTGAACCTGCTGCAAATCTGCTTTGCATGCCACCATTCATAGCAAAAATCCCAGGATGCACACTGCTCAGCAGTGAATCAAAGAACCCAAGGATACCCTCCAAGAATGCCACACCCTTAGCACACAAAAAGCCACCACCATGTGTGCACCCAATGAACGCTGAATGATGGAGCAAGTGTGCCATGTGCATACTATTGGTGCAACTTGCATACTGCACAGTACCTGACATATCTAAAAGCTTCAGATTAAACCTGCCATGCAAACAAGCCCTTAGATTGAAAGCTCTCTGGGACAGGGACTATCTTTTTATTCTGCATTTGTACAGCGATAGCTCTATAAGGTGCTGCTCCATGGCTAGGGCTCCTAGGTGCTATGGTAATACAGATGATAAATAATAAATATAGGCACAAAACACGCTTTTGTTGACCTTGTCCAAAATCAGATAAGAAGAGAAGATTCTGAATATAATCATATGGATATGCAAGATTTCATTAGCAATTTTCAAGCATACAAAGATTATTAGCCAAAAACACAGTATATCACTGAACTTGTCAGTAAATTCGGTTTTCACACACTATAGGAATTTCTTCTGTAGACATGCAGGTTTATATTAACTCTGATGAATCCCAGCTTTTTCCTTCACAATCTATCTGTCAGGAAATGCAGACACAAAGAATGAGTTATTCTGAAGAAAATACTCAAAGATTCTGGAAACAGATGATACTTCCTTTCAATCAGTTGTCACTTTCTCCTCAGGCTAAAGTGTTGTTAGCATCACTCCAAGCTTAACTCAGTTTGACAGTAGCTACATCTGTGTT
Source organism: Eretmochelys imbricata (assembly GCF_965152235.1). Classification (NCBI taxonomy): domain Eukaryota; kingdom Metazoa; phylum Chordata; order Testudines; family Cheloniidae; genus Eretmochelys; species Eretmochelys imbricata. The sequence goes on along the minus strand of NC_135576.1, from coordinate 46,032,737 downwards.
TGTTGGTCTTCATTTCCTCTTTTGGTTAAAGTCTGTGTGTTGAGTATCTGCTTTCAGCTATTTCATACTAATAAGAGATTGACTTTGAATTAGAACTTGCACACAATGAGTGAAATTCACCCGTATCAAGAGAGCCAGCACAAGCCCCATGCACCACTTAAGACCCATTAAGCTATTAAAAGGGCAATGAATGGCTTTTAAGAAGCTACAGACCTTGTGCTGATCCTCTACACAGGGGTGAATTTCACCCAATGAAAAGATGTTAAGTCATGTTTTTCCTAGGCAGAGCCTTTATGATCTATGTTATTATGAATGCTGAATAAGCTATTACCAACTTCTTTTAAATGTTAGTGGGAATGTGGCTATCTCCATATATCATGAACTGTTAGTGGCGGTACTCCTTTACTTGCCTGACTTACTCATTTCCATTCAGTAATGTTGCTAGAATATATGCTGCTTCTCAACTGTCATTCTCAGTGTGTGAGTCTGCACTAGTTTCAGCCACTTGCATTACTACTCCTAGAAACCACAGACTCAGCAATAAGGATGTCATCAGCATACTCGAGATTACATCTCCTTCTGCCAATGTTAATACCACTATGATAACCATCAGCAGCAATACACATTATTATTTCAGTATAAATATTGAACAGATGTGACAGCCTTGTCAAACATCTTTCCTGGTGTCCAACCACTCTGTTACACCTTTTGCTGTTTTGACTACTCTGCTCTGCCCATGAGAGAGATGGCACAAGTTGACCATCTGTGCAGCAAAGCATGTTTGCAGCATATTGTCTTGGTCCATATTTATGTAAAACACAACACACTAACTTATTTGATAAAATGTACCACAATTGTTTGTTGTCCTTGTTTCTTTCATAATCATTCTGAGATTGAAATAAACAGAGTTGATTCCAATTTACTCCAGTATAACCAAGACAAGAATTTAGCCCAGCTTATCCAATTGCCTATTATAGCCCATAGCTTGTTAGCACTGCTTCATTCTTTTTCTTAAGATGATCCACTTTCTTGCATGATAAACAGATGAGCAAAAACCATCTTGCACTTCCTATTTAAAACTCTGCGCTTATTAACCTCATAAATCTTTCATTTGAACTTTATGCTGTGAGAAAAGAATATCCTTTTAATTTAATAAAAAGCAACTAAGTTCATATATTCTATTAGTGTTGTAATGCAAAAACAGCAAATGCAAAAACCATAAGACAAGCAATAAATCTTTAAAAATATACTATTACTTACTCTTTTTATTATAGTGATGCCTCGTGGCCACAACTACAATTGCCCCATTGTGTACTATGCAAATATACAGCACAAAATGGTCTTTACTGTCTTAACAACCAAGACACACAGAAGGTGGAAGGGGAAACAGAAGCACAGAGGGGTGAAGTGACTTGCCTAGACTGAAACAGCCAGAACCAGAACCAGGCTTCCTTGGCCCCACATCAATGTCCCAGCCAATGGTCCATACTGCCACTTCTTGAACAAATGTAAGCCAAAGAAATACCAAAAGGTTAACTCAACAGTCATTTTTGTAACTTAACCATAAAACCAGCACAAAACAAGGAGTAAATAAGAATTCAGAGTACCTGGGGAAGTGTTAAATACTGTCACTTAATTAAATATCATTGGAGCCCCTTGAGCTAGTGTAGGCAAGCTGTGTCCCAGGGATATTTAACCTCTGAAGAGGGTAGGCAATGAGAGAAATCATCCCTTTGACCTATCTCCCATTTTATAGGAGTAAACCTATAAAATGTCTTATCGGGAATAAACTTTAATGATTCCATCTTAAGCTTAGAAACGTGTGCCTCTATTACCAGTCAACTTGAAAAATCACATTCCTACTCTGAATGCTACATACAAAGGAGGGGACTTTTCACTATACATGGTTATGGACCCCCAGATAATCTCAGATTGCAACAAAGCTCTAAACATTTTATTTCAGTTTTAGGTTTCAGTGAGGTTGGGAGATCAAGTTAATATCAGCATTTGGACAGTTGTTGAGCCAGCACATATAGAGAGGCTCCCCTCTCTTCTACTACTTAGATAATACCTATACTCTACTATAATTAATATATTGCACTCTTTAATATCTTTCATCCAAACATCTCAAAATGCTTCACAAACACCAGCTGTATAAACTTCACATTATGCCCATGAAGTGGGTAGGACAACTGGAGAAGCTTAGCCCAAGGCAAAACAGTAAACCAATGGCAAACCAGGTCCAGAACCCAGTTCTCCTGACTCCAAGACTCAAGCCACAAGACCACCATGCTTTCCCAGCACACAAAACAGAGATATTCATTTTGTTTTCCTAGGGGACAAATTCTGACCTTAGATAAGTGCCTACAAATCCCATTCACTTCAAGATGCCATGGGCCCGTGTAAGCAAAGATAGAAGATCCTTATTAAACACAATTGCGTAGTTTCTATTATGTGCTTTAAGGGCTAAGATCCTCGTGCAGCAAACCACTTAAGCATGTGATTAACTTTAAGCACCTGAGTAGTCTCACAAAAATCAGTGGGATCACTCGCATGATTAAAATTAAGTACATGCTTAGTTCTTTGCTGAACTAGGATCCTAGACCTTAAAGGGTATACTAGAAACTACTCCACTGTGTTTAATAAGTATGTCAATAATTATTTAATATAGAGGATTAGCTATGCAAATTTTTTTATGCAGTTCAAACTTGGGTTTGGGTGAATCTAGTGGTGGTTGGAAATTTGTGAACCTCTCAGCGTCAGGGACCCAAAGCTGAACCCAGATCCTCACTCAGCTAACAACCCCGGGCTCCTGATTGGCTGAAGACTCCAGCAGGCACAGTCTTAAACCTTGCAACAGCCCTGGCTCCTTCCATGCCTGCAGCTGTATTTCTGGGCCTCCTTCCTGCTGTCAGCTCTCTTCTTGTTGCTGGCCTTTGCTGTGTATCCCCACTCCTAGTCCTTGTCCCTGGTTCTGCTCCTGATTTCCTACTCCTTGTCCCTTCTCCTGGCTCCTGCACCTGCTACAGCTGATACTCTGGCTCTGGCTTGGTCCTTGGACTTGGTGTTTGTATTCTGACCATGGCTCTGATTCTTGGTTTCTGGCTCTTGGCTCCAGCTTGCTGCCTGGACTTGGCATTCAGCTTTTGACTGCTGCTGTAACCGTTGGCTCCTAGTCTCTGGCTCTTGGCCCCGGCTAACTCCCTGGATTTGATGACCTGACTCCTGATTATACCACTAGGCCTGGCTGCTTCTGTTCCAGTCATTATGCCAGCCTCATGCCCTGACCACTAGGAAAGATCACCCACTATCTGGTCATTACACTCAGATTAGTTTTGGGGTTCACAAAACCCATGAGGAGTAATTCAAAGCTTTCATTCCTCCTGTTTAAATGCAGGTATTTTCCCGAGGAGAAATTAAATTAAACAGAAAATAACACATTTTTCTTGCTAAAGGGAAGCCTATGTAATGTAGTGAGTAAATGGGGTGAAATTCTGGTGCCACTGAAGTCAATAGCAAAACCTGAATTAATTTCAATGGGACCAGGATTTCACTCAGTAAATCAACCCTCTCATATGCAGGGTAGTATTGGTTAGTGCCCTGTACATGGTATATACACTGCATTCATTTTTTCATTATGCTGTATGGCTTTCCTCCACTCTTTTCTTCAGTCATTCTCTAAATTTGTTTTTTCTCTTCTCCCCTTTCTCTGCCATTTTTTTTAGTCTCTCTCTCCTTTTTTCACCCCATGTTTCACTGGGTTTCACAATCTCTCATCCTTCTCTGTTCCTTATTTCACAGCCTCCGCTATGCAGAATACAAACTGATAATACTAAAGTTCCAGTTGAATTTTCAAACTCATGACATGTGAGTGGTTTGGAATGAGGAAATGCCAGTTTCCTATCCCTTGTTCAGACACATTTTAAAACAGAGGCACCCTGGGTAATGGGAGAAAATTCCCACACAGAGCACTGTAATAATATGAAACTTGTATTTTCCTTTGCTACCTGTGTCTCTTCATTTCCTATAGATAAAATGATAGAAACTTCCTTAATTTTCACATCAATGTTTGTAGCTTAGGATTCCATTAATATATTCCTCTCCCCTCTGCTGTTCTGCGCCCTAGTTTGCAGTCAGTTCATTCTGCACTGATGTATATTTCATTGCCCAAGGCTTAATTTTGATTTATTGTCCATCCATAAATTAGAAAAATATGCTCTGGAATTCCATCCCGCTGAAAAGCTGTGCCTGATGTCAGGGGACTGGGTGATATTTAAGATGTCAGAAATACATATTGGATTAGTGTGCTTTGTTTCCCCACAACAGCAGGTGTTTAATCATAGCTGATGGCTGAAGTTAAATGCATTAGGACAGCATCAGCCAAGAAGATGGAGTTTTTCTAAACCATACAAACTCCAGATAAATAACTCAAAACTAATTGTGTGTCCACATCTTAGATACATTTTTATTTACTTAATGTATTAAACAATGAAAATAGCCCATGGCACTTAACTTCCCATTTAAAATCCTGGGTGGCTGTTTACACAATATTACAATGTGCCTTCTTGGCCCATTCATGGTTTAAGATATTTTCCTAGGGACACAGAATTGAGAAAGGAAAGAAAAGGGGTAAAAAATCAATGACAGATGTACAGCTGATGGAGTCTTGGGGTTTGGGGTTATTCTCCTAGAAATATAGACATATATAAAAACACTGATTTTACTTATTCTAACACCAGCCTAAATAACGCATTTTCCAACCAAGAGCTCTTGAATTTCCTTTTTCTAATACAGAGTATTTGTTTGTTGCTATTAAGCTTGCTATTCTGTTTATGTTAATCAGAGCTTTCCGTGTACAGAAAAATGATCAGGCTTGGTCTTGAGCAATTTAGCTGGAGGCCGAGGAGAAGACGCTTAGGAGAGCAAACATTTTCAAGGTCAACCGGTGAACTGTAACAAGCCAGTGAGATTCATGGCGAGAATTGTATATTTTGACACAACAGCGATTTGATTAAAAGAGAAAGTAATGGGTTTAAACAGTCGCTATGAGGATGTAGCCAGACTTTGTTAGCTTTTAGCAAATTATTTAACAGACCAGTGATGGAACTGGAAATAGGACTGTTTTGTGGAAGGAAAAGGAAAGAGGGTTACATTTGAAATAGCAGTAATGAGGAATGTTAATGCTGGGTATTTGTTTTAAGGCAAATGAAGTGTAAAACCAGAATTTCTTGGAAGTTTACATTATAATAAAAGTGAGAGAGTTATAACAGATGATTGAAACTGAGTTTAAGTCTTCTGGTATTCAAAATATAGTTGTAATCTCTCAGAGTGGTAAACAAATGGGGCCCATTTATAAATTAATAATACTCTGAACTTTCTAGGGCCTTTCATCCAAAGATCTCAAAGCATTTTATAAAGGTTGGCATTGGGGAAATATCATTCATTCCATTTTATGGATGGAGAAGCTGAGACAGAGGCTAATTGACTTGCCCATGGTTACACATCATGTCAGACTTCCAGTCTTCTGCTTTAGGACCCATTCCAGGAGGATACCTAAGCACATTCCTAACTGTAAGTGTAACCCACACACCTTCTGGGTGTGGTGTTCTGCCCCATCTAGTGGCCCGGAGACCACTGAGAGAGAGAGAAAATGAGTCTGCTCTACAGCCTTAGCTAACATCCAGTTACCTTTTAGCTGTATAGGCTCATGCACTAAGCTCCAGAGGTCCCCGGTTCGATCCTTCCCACCAGTGACCGGGGTCTGTCAGTGTTACATAAGCACATGTGTAGTCTCACTGACCTCAATGGAATTACTCACATGTTTAAAATTAGGTATGGGTTTAAATACCCTCTTATATTGACTCTAAATCAATAGATAATAAATACATCCCAGCTGGGATGCATTATCTCAGTTTTGATGTCACACGTCCCATTTAAAAAATATGGTTTTGACAGAATTTTGAACAAAAAAATCCAACTTTAAATCAGCAACTAACCACTAACAAAACTAAACCTTAACCAAAGGAAAGAGAGAACTTTCCCCATCAGAAAACTCAGTTCCACGGGGGGCTGCCAGACTTTTTCTAAACAAGGACTTTTCAAGTTATAAGCCTCGTGCAGAACAGTAAAGCTTTTTATATACAAATAGTATTATAAGCATTTCTTAAGACTGGATGTTTTGAAATTCGAGCTGCAGTGAGATGTTCATCAGAGACTCGGTCTCTGACAAAAAATCTCCTGTAATGATTTTATCATTTCATTTTCCCATCAGGCCTTCATCTACTGTAGTTCACCTTGCCTCTTTGTTCTGAGGTTATGTGATTGCTTTAAGTCAGTGGGAGTCTAGATTTGCCTCTATTTAAAAACACAGGTTATTTAGCTGCTATAAAAAGTATTAATGACCCAATCCTGCAGTTCTTAACCTAGGTGTTCACTGAAAATTTTGCCTAAGGACTTCAAGGGTTGGCCATAAAAGTGCTGAGGACCCGGAAATTACCTAAAGCCATAGAAAACATCTAGGTTTCTCTGCACTGATCGCAGTCCTTTATTTGGTAGAACAATTCTTGGTTTTTCTTGCTTGTAATAAAACTCATTTTTACTAAAATTCCTTCCTTTTTAATTCATCACAAAAATATGAGTTCTGGCCAGTTCTTCAAATGTTACCTGTTATTTTTTCTGATATGCCAGAACAGTTCAAATTTTTTTTTTTAAGAAACTGAATCTTATTTTTGTGTGCCCTTCCCATGGTACAGATCAAAATATCAGTTCAGGACCGAGAGGAATCACTGATGTTATCACTGAGTAATATGATTTGGTCCTGCTCTGAAACTGTCTGTTAAAAATTGGTGTGACATTGTGACAGGACTAGGAAGGCTGGGTTTGCTAAGGAAATTTTCTATGTAGTGAGATAGAGTGGGCAAAATTATACTGTTGGGGGATGGTACAGGGGAAAGATCCTTTTAACTTAAATGTATTTATTAAATCACACATGATCCAATCCTCCAGCAATTATTCAGCCAAAACTGCCACTGAAATGGGGCATTTGCTTGAGTAAGGACCTCAGTATATGACCCCTAGTTTGGATTTCACTGATGGCCCAGAGATCGTCAGGCCTAAATTAAAACTCAGCCACTTTTGTAACCTAGAGACTGGTGGCTCAAAATGGAGACTGGGAGGCAAAGTTAATGGGAAACCATGATTCCTTTAAAATATATACATTAAACTCTGGATTAATCTAGAGACAGGGATGAGATTCTTCTGTTGGGGAGACAAAGGAAAACAGATTTTATTTTTTTAGCAGTACCTTCTTTTCAAATATGACTCCTCCTTGGAAGCCTTGAAGTAGGTATGCATAGGGTTAGATTTGATGTAACAGCAAAAGGCATTATGTATGTGTGACTCAAAATCCCATAAGCCAATCATGTCTTTTCAGTTAACTACAGTTACTTTAATTGGATAAGAATAACAGGAAAAACAATAAAATGAATCCAACTAGCACAGTGAGATGATCCCTCCTTTTTTCTTTGTAAAAACAAACTACATCCAGCCCCACTTCATTCTAGTTTCAGCCTTGTCCAACTCAGCTCCACCTTTGACAGTTTACAACTGACAAGTCTCTTTGCATTCCGCATCCCAGAATGTTCCAGACATGTGTAACCTCAGACAAGCAGTACAATTCCTAAAGCTCTTTGCACCTTTAAATATATTTTAAAGAGAGCTTAGTGAGACAGACAATGTGACCAGAACATGGCACTGGAAGTTCTTGCACTGACTCCCTGCAAGACATAGGGCAAGTCATTCAGAATCACTGTGCTTCTTTTTCCTTTTCTGAACAACAGGCATAAAACCTCCCTCTCCCTCAGGCTTACTGTGAGGCTTAATCAATCAATATTTTTGTGTCCTTTTGAGATCTGCCGATAATTAGATGCTATATAACAAAATAGGAGTATTATTGCACACAACTCATGTTTTTTTTCCAGCCTCTTGCCATTCCAGTGGAAATGTGTGTTGATTCTGTTTTAAATATACATTGAAATTTTATTTCTCCTAAAACTACCTAAAACAGCTAGGAAGGAGAAAAGAAATAAGATGGTCTCTAAGCCCATGTGTATGATTTCAATAGGGGAAGAGAAAATGGTTTATCATTCTGAAAAGTGAACAACAAAAGTTCAATCAGGCTGGAATGCTAAAGATATGGTGGCATTGAGCAGGACCTCAGAAACACTGCTGATGAAATTCTCCTAAATGTAGCAGTATGCTCCATTTCTTTGTGGGAGAAATGGACGGAGGGGCCCCCACTGTTTGTGAGGTCAGAGACTATATGTTTCAATGAGATCTATAATTAAATGATAAATGATATTGTGGTCTACTATGTTTCTATTTGCCCTGGTAATAAATCATCAGGACATTGAAGTGTCCCAGGTTTTGCTGCTACCAGGCCTGCTTCTCCTTTCATGTGTATGACAGAACTTTGAACTCGGACTTAACTCATCTTCATCAGATGTAAAACTATCTCAGATTCAGGAAAAGAAGAACAAAGTTTTAGGGGTCAAAGGTAGCTGGATACTTTATATCCTTTAGAATTATGACAGACCACTTTGTATTGGAGAAGTCAACATGGGACACAGGCCTGAGTACATCTACCTGGTCATATCATGTCTTTAATGCCATGCATAATTACAGCTGAAAAACATAGAATGTATTCAAAGGCCAGATACTGAACAAAATGATCAGAATTGTTTGTTGCAGGAGTCCTAGACACCTACAATCTTTGTATTCTAAGTAAAGGAGAAATCTAATCCCAGTGTATGAGCCTATATGAATGTGAGGCAGGGAGGTGGAAATTTAGACAAAAGTTGGGTGATGCAGGAAGAGTAGGTAGAATAAAGTCATAGTTCTGACCCTATGTAAAACAACTGTTTTCATCTGATTGGACATTTTCTCCCTATTTAGAATAGCCAGGTTATTGACCAGACATTCTCAATTTAAAAAAAAGTTTTCAGTCCTATCTGCTATTCCTGGTTGAAGGCAAAGAAATGGCTACTTAAATTAAGGTTAAGATTTTGCCATGGGAATTTTTCATCAAAATCACGGACAGGTCACAGGCAATAAACAAAAATTCACGGAAGTCCATGACCTGTCCATAGGGTGGGGATGGGTGGACCTGACAAGCCCCACTGTGGTGGGGGGAAGGAGGGTTGGCCAAAAGCTGCTCCAGCCCCACTGCTGCAACAGGGCTAAAGCCGAAGAAGTCAGCGAGGTCTGTTAAAGTCACAGTGTCCGTGACTTCCATGACCTCTGTGACAAAATCGTATCCTTATTGATAATGAACAGCAAGATCCATGTTTTTTTTCTCTTTCAGCTTGAAAATTATACTGTAGCAAGACTGAGCTGCTTAAATTATTGAATGCACTGTTGTTGTAGCCATGTTGTTCCGAGGATATGAGAGAGACAAGGTGGATGAGGCAATATCTTTGAGCTTCACAGAACTCTTTTCCATGTCTGGGGAAGGTAACCAGAGTGTCCAAGCTATATACAACAAGGTGGGACAGATTGGTAAGGATAAGGGGTTCACACATGTTGCAGGAGACCACTTAAAATGAAGTGGACAATTAATATCTCTGCAGTTATAGGACAAAGGAGAGTAGCAGGCAGCAAGGTGTATTACAAATTGTTGTAATGATCCATTAAACCAGTGTCTCTGTAAAGTCCATGATTTTCAGTGTCCAGCCGTTATGAATTTAAGTTCGCAGGCTCACCTTTTGAAAGCATTGTGCAAGTTTCCTTTGAGGAGGAGGACTGAGAACTCATCGCTTTGTGAAAAGTGTTCACCCCTGGGTGATACAGTGTTTTTGTCTTTTATCATTTATTGAAAGAAGATCATCACTATCTGGCCACACTTCTGGTGATATTTGCAGTCTTTTAAATGTTTGCTTAAGAACAGCTCTTTTACATCTTCAGATGACACATATGCTTCTTTAAATTTTGTTATTGACTGTTTATTTTTGCTGCTTCAGTTATAAAAGCACTAAAATTTCACAGATTACAAATGTGCACATTTAGGGCCTAATCCTTCACTTCTACATGTTGGGAACTCCCAAGATTTGACTTCACAAAAGAATACAGGACTTGTCATGCGTGGCAACCAAATTAATGTGATAGACCTAAATAACTTATTGATGGTCATGCAATATAGATGTAGCCATGTCAATCCCAAGATATTAGAAAGACAAGGAGGGTGAGGTAATACCTTTTGTAGGACCAACTTCTGTTGGTGAGAGAGAGAAGCTTTTGAGACACACAGAGCTCTTCTTCTGGTGTGAGAAAGGTACTCCCAGTGCCACTGCAAAATGCCAGGTGGAACTGATTATTTAGCATAAGTAGTTAGCACATATTGTACGGGACCATTCAACATGCAGTAGCCCGGCCAGGACGCACCAACTCAAAGCGGCACCAGACCCTGCCAGAACAACAGATGCAAAACATGTATCTCTATTACTACAATGATTGACATCCTCCACAAACACCTTTCAAGATCCATGGATCCTTCGCATGCCTATCACAACATGTGGTACACCTCATCCAGTGCACTTAATGCCCCAGTAAGAACAATTATGTGGGTGAAACCAGACAATCACTATGTTCTGGAATGAATTCACACAAGAAAATGATAAAAAGACAAAAGAAAAACCCTATCACCTCTGGCTAAATACTTTTCACAAAGCGATCACTATGTATCTGACCTATCAGTCCTCATCCTCAAAGGAAATCTGCACAACACTTCCAAAGGACTAGCTGGGGAGCTTAAATTCATTACTCTGCTAGACATAAAAAATCATGGACTGAACAGAGACACTGGATTTAGGCTTATTACAATAATCTGTAATAACTGCAGAGGTATTAATGCACCACTCTACCTTGAACGTCCCTTACAATATGTGCTAACTACTTATGCTAAGCAATCTGTTCCACCTTGTATTTCGCTGTGACACTGGGATTACGTTTCCCAGACCTAAAGAGGAGTTCTGAGTAGTTCAAAAGCTTGACTCTCTCACTGACAGAAGTTGGTCCAATAAAAAATATTACCTCACCCAACCTGTCTCTCTTCTGGATGGTAAGAACAAAACAGACCCGATTCTTTATGGTTTCTAAACATTTTGGTGAATCTGGGTCAAAAGCCATTATTTTAGTGGAAAATAGATGAGCCTATGTGTTATGGTGCACATTGGACTACCCGTGCATCCCCTTGCATCACAGCACAATGTTGCCAAGGTCTTTATATCCAGCACCCTGTTCTCCTGCAGACTCTGGGTCAAACCCCTTCACAAGAGTCCCTCTGCTCTCTGAACTCTCCCCCTTTTATAAGCCCCAACTGCCCATTTAGTTATCTTGGTCCTGCTCCTCTGGCTGAGAAGCAACTAATTAATTACAGCACATAGGAAATTGATGTAACTAATAGCTCTTAACCTCTTTCTATCGCGTGATAGGGTTTCACCCCATCACACTATGCTGTGAAGCTTTGAGACAGATTCAAACTCCCCCAAAGTTTGGGGGTGGTTTTGCCTAAGTCTAACCTGAAACTACACAAAATTTGGTTGTTTTGGTTGAGCTTTAGTTTGAGCTTTTTGTCACTGTTCAGTCCTAAAATCTCAGGAACTAAGAATCCTTGCAAATAGAAATAAAAAAATAAGCCGAAACTGTGGTGTTTCATGAAGCTCTAGTTTTACCTGACAGAGCATAACGATTTAAAATGAGTATTTATGGTCATTCAGCTAAAGATTACACGAACAAAATTCCCCCTTCCCTCACTGTTTTTTCTCAACCTAGTTGGAACTGATGAGATCCCCAGTTATTTTCCCCACCTGCTACACAACAACTGCTCCTTGAGGGCCTCAGATCACAAGCACCACAAGGAGGACTGACAGGATTCCATTCAGGGCCAGGCAACCGCACTTACAGTTAGGGACGAGTAGTATTCTTTGTCTACAGAGTTGAGCACATCACCTGCATCTCTGCCTGCGTCTGGAGAATTTAAGAATCAAACTCAGATCTTCCATGTAGCACAAATTTGGCTACTACTAAATCAGTGGGGCCCTCTTTCCCCCACAAATGCATTTAACCAGGAAAATAATAAGCTTTAAACACATTCAATTCATATTTAGAGGTATCACCAAAAGACCATGACTCCTTGTAACCTCTCATTATTTATTTTAGCTTATATAATTCATTTGTAAAAGCAATATTACAAAATAATTCAAGTTGATCTAGTGTCAACACTGAAAAACTCCCTAAACCATAAAGCCTCTGACCCTCCCACCCAAGTCAAAGTACTCCATTTATAAAAACACTAGGCAGGGCTTTGCAAAGTGCCCAAATTGTCAACAAATTTGGGTTCCCTCAGACTATGCAGGTGGAACTCCATAGCTGAGAGCCTTCCACCGAGAACGTCCTACTCCGAGCTTTCAGACAAACATAACTAGAGAGTGATGGCTCTAGTGTCCTACATCTCATTTACGAGGTTAAGCCTTCATAAAATGTCTTGCCTTTCCCCCTTGATTTGTTTTTTATCCTTTAAACATAATTTCCTGCCTGTAAATTTTCAATTGGATCTTCAGCTGGTGCAAATCAGTATAGCTCCATAAAAGGCAAAGGAGCTGTATCGATTTACCTCAGCTGAGGATCCGGCCCTCAATTTGTCACTAGTGTGCAGCCCTGCACCATATATCCCACATTATACGTTTTCATAAGGAGAGACAAAGCACTGGCTAAACTGAGTAATTAGCAGGAGTTTCGTTAGGTGACAGCGCCCTTTTAGGCAGTCTGGAAAGGATCTTTCCTCAGCAAAATGTTTGTTCATACCTACAATCTGGTTTTTGGCAAAACACTCTTCAGAAGCATCTTTATGAGCTAGAAGGAGAAGTCATTCCTAGCACAGATCGCCTGCAGTCATCCAGAAAGGGGGAATGAAACCCGCTATGGGCTGATCAGTCACTGCCCCCCACTCCCAATTAAACCCCAGCATCACTTCCTCATCTCCTATGATGTCCTCATGAATTCCCCTCAGGGCAATAAGAGAGGAGTGGGGAGACAGAAGCGGTGTCTGAGTGTGAGGGAGAAGATTAAGGGACATGTGTCCATGGTGCCTATGGCTCAGCACTGCTGCTTTATTTATGTCTTTTATCATTACGCAGCTCAGCCACACAAGGCAAATTGTGTTTAATAAATTAGCCTAATGGATTCCGCAAGTGGTTTGTGAGCGCAGTGCTTCCTCTGGTTAAGGAAAACATTTATATTCTCTCTCTCTTTGCTTTCCTTGGCTATGAGGGTAACCAGAGGGCAGGGAACAGGGCTGGGAGGTGGGGGGGGAAGAGGAGGATGGCTGGGACCAAATCATGGCTAAGAGGGACAGTCCACTTCAGTCCCTAGGGAAGGATGTGGGGAGGGGTTCGGGGTGCCAATGCTTTTGCCCTTTGTTTCACTTGTTGTGATCCTTGGTAGCCCCAGGCTACAGTACCTACCACAGCTTTCTCCAAGCTCAGCCGCCCGCCCCTTTCCAGTGTAACACATTAAACTCTTCCAAAGGGGCCTCTTTCACAGCTCCCCATGAAATAATAATTCATTATGTCACTAGGAGGGAAGAAAGGGAGTGTAAGTGTCTTGATGGGATTAGAGGAAACCCCTGCAGAGATGATTTAGGAGCCATGATAATTCATTTAATAGGGGCCTGGGGTAAATTGCTAGACAGGGAAATGTAACTGAACCACCTTAGAAAGGGCGCATTACAAGTCTGTATAGGATAACTGGCTTCATTAGCAATATTTAAGAGATTTCATCTAAGAATGAGTCATAAAATTCAGAACTATTTTATCCACCTGGTTTGGTGGCCTTTAGCTCTACTCTGTCTGAATATTAAAATTGGAAATGGCACTACAGCAACACATTTTGGAAACTGTTCTTTTGGCTGTTATTTGTATGGTTGGTTTAGTTTCTCGTTTGTTAACCTTTTAAAACGAATATCATTGAAAATGGATAACAGTACAATCAGAACTCAGCAAGATCAGGGAGACCTTAATGGCTGAGAACAGACTGTCACAAAACTTAGCAAAAGGTCTAAGCTTACTGCTGTAAACGCACGGTACCAAAAGAGAGTCACTAAATAGCAAATGATTTGGGCATCCCCTGATTACTAGCCCATTCAGAATGAAAACAGGGCTATACATGCGGGATTGCACAACAGCTTAGATGGGTGAGATGAGCACACACATGCACAAGACTAACCACACATAGTTTAGGAAACCTACCTCTCTATGCAATGAAGCTGAAGTTTCCCTCAAGTACTGTTAACAGCAGATGCTATTTTGCTGCATTTCCACACTACAAGCAAAATGGTGGATTAGGAAAGGACAAAGATAGATAGATAGATATAGATATAGATATGATCTAGTTTTCACCCCTAAACAGCTGTTAGCAACGTTTAAAAAACGAATCCTGGAAAAATAATGGTATAGACTACTGGGCTGGTTTTTTGTTTTTTGGCATGGCCCAAACAGATAGGGGCAAATGTCTCAGTAGCATGTTTAAATACTTGTTAAAAATTAGGGAGGGATTAGAGACAGAAACAGGCAAGTTCTACTCTTAAGTGTACCCTTACAACTTCACTGAAGTTGCAGGGGTGTAAATGATGGCAGAATTTGGCTCAGCACATGTGTGGTTTGGGTCTGTGTGTGAATGCACACTTATGGGAGGATTATCTACAGCAGAGCAGTGGTTTTGATACTATTATAAAATGTTTTCCTTTTCTTAATACTGCACTACTATATTTGTCATGTGAAATTTCTCAGAATCTACCAAATTACACAGTAATATTTCCCCCCGTACTTTAAGTTGCAAATCATAAGGCTTTGTTTGTAAATGATTATTTAGAACATATTGGATCTTTTTGGCTGCCTTCTTGGATACACTTTAGAATACAAGAGGCACTTCATGATTTGTGCAGATGTTTAAACAAATGCTAAGAAGTGGGTCTTAACCATGTAACTCTTTCAGGCTCCTTTTTCCAATGTGCCCATTTTTATCACTGAAAACAAAAGAAAAGCACTCTGCAAGAAATATATGGCCAAATAAAATGACTGAAACATTTTTGTTTGTAATGTCACACACACATGTGCACTGCTAATTGTTTTCCTGGCGCATCAAAATGAGACTGCAACTTTTTACCCTCACAATATGGAATAAGACTAAGATTTGCCAAATATGCTTCATCTAGGAATTTTTCTATTTGCTGAATTATGTTTTATTAATTGAATAAGCTTCTTAAATAGCCAATATAAGTAACTGGCATGTCTTTAGTCACCAGAGCTGTTACCACACACACTGGATATACATTCTGCATAATTAATACATTCTTTAGTAAAGAGTTTCTTAATAAAAAAAAGACAGTAACGGGATGTAAAATCATGCAGTTACATATAGTGTGTCCTACAACTATGGAATTAACCAGATAGTCTTTAAAATAGCAAAACCTCTTCTGCTGTGTATCACATCAAGAATATTTCTGTTACTGCTGCTTTTTTTTATCTCCCTCATCCCACAGTAAAGATGTTGATTTTTATATAATGTTGTAAACCATTTTGAAATATAGCAAGTAGTATCTTTTTCAAATAAAACTAAAGATATTAATAACCGCAACTGTCAATTCTAGGAATAAGGTAAGTGTTTTAATAAATCTTCACTAATACTCCATACAAATATAAAAGAATGACTAGCTTTCTCTCAGGGTCTTTCCCCAGTGACCATTGCCTGTTATGACTTTGAATGATTTCCTCTAGTGGAAGACAGCCAATGCTGTCCATTATTCCAGATGGTCAACTCTGGTGCAAAGTTCTGCAAATGGTTCTCAGTATTCAGAAATACCTCTCCAGTTTATAACTCTCCAGGAAAAGCCAATCCAAGATTAGTCACCTATTAGCTGGCAAATAAAATCTAAAATATCACACTAATTTGTGACACATACGTTCTGATCTGCATGTTAAGAAAAATGTTGATGGTTTTATGTTCAGTACATATTTAAAGAAAGCCAAATTAGTATATTACAAGACAAACAGCTCTGTAGTAACCACTGAGTAATATGTCAATCAATTTCAGCTTAATAGCTAAGAGGTGACAGGGAAAAAACTATAAACAACACAGACTTCATGGGCCAAATCCTGCTCTCAGTTATACTCATGTAACCTGATTAATTTCCATGAAATGCAACATTTCAAGCACTGAGAGTAGAATCTGGCCCCATATCTTACATGTGGAAGACACTACTTTTTCAAGCATTGTAGATATTTAACAGACTAAGCTGTAATTTTTACAGAAAGCAAATCTAATCATGCAAATATTGCAAGTTATAATAAAAAGAAAATAGATAACTACAGGCATGTACATGCAATTTACTGAAATTCTGCTAATTTTTCAGGTACTAGATTACTGGATTTTACAAAGTAATGCTCATCACTCCACATAGGCAGCATTTGCCTATTGCTGGTCTCTGCTGATACAAAGAGCTATTAGCAGCCACCTGTAAATTTCCCTACATCCAGCTTTCATAAACAAAATACACACACACCTAGGATAACTACTTGAGCAATACCTTGATGCAACTATTTCACACACTTAGATACGTCTCTTACATGTATGGTACCACCATGCTCATGGCGAAAAGACATATTTTTTCCTATTGCTACAAATGATGGACTTAGGCACATGCTTAAGTGCTTCCCTGAATGAGGGCCAAAGTTTGGATGTCTACAATATTGCACGTCTGGCTTGAAAATTAAGATAAAAGAACACTTGCACAATTCTGTTCTCATTTACATCTGTGCAGATCCAGAATAACTCCAGTGAAATCAGACCAGTGGCTTTGACACTGAATTCAATGGAGTTGAAGAATAAAATTTGGCCTGATGACAAATTTTATTTCAACAACATCTACATATCAGGCCACCTATGCAACTAAATGTGTCTGTTTCACTGACACAGCTGAACCCAAGTAATTGGACATTTAAAAACTATAAGCGAAGGTTCAGCCTCTGGCACCAATATTAGATTCTTTTTAAAAATTGTTTTCAGTAGAAAACCAGCTATAAATTTGACCTCTTGACATTTTTGAAACTAGG
This sequence comes from Eretmochelys imbricata, assembly GCF_965152235.1. Taxonomy (NCBI): domain Eukaryota; kingdom Metazoa; phylum Chordata; order Testudines; family Cheloniidae; genus Eretmochelys; species Eretmochelys imbricata. Next base: position 46,015,575 of record NC_135576.1, on the reverse strand, counting down.
TCAAATGCTTGTCCCTGTAGCACTATCACGACATTCAATAAAATCAAGTATATCTTGTGTTTGAAACATACTTTATAAATAGATGTATAGATGGACTAGATATTGAGAAAAGGAATGGTACAGATTATGAATATTAAGATTTATATTAATCTATAAGCCTATTAAAGTACAGTAAAACCTGTCCTTCAGACCACCTTTTTAAAGATATCACCTCCCTGATGGGACCACTAAATTTCGGGCCAAATTATTTTCCCATAAAGAACAATGAAAAGAAAATGATTATATTAAGACTACTTCTACTATGGTTTCTTTTCATTGTTCCGCTAAAAATGATTCCAAACAGTAAAATAACATTGATTTTGACCTTGTTAATGAACCTGAAGAACTTAAAGGAATACATGAACACAGATTTTCTTTTAAACTGGGAAAAACTGATATCCATGCTAGTCTTGTCAACATCAGCGGAAGATATATAATTTCATTGGTATTATAGATAGGCAGCTTTTTATGATATTGTTAATATTCCCTAGGGGTTGTGTTGTGGATTTTAATTTGTACCAAAACCTTCACAGGATTGTATAATTTGTATAATATTGACTAAGGGCTGGTCTACACTACAGAGTTAGGTTGAAGTAAGGCAGCATCCGTCGACCTAACTCTGCAAGCATGTACACTAAAATGTGGCTACCACCAATGTAACTTGCCTACTACACCGACTTAACTCCACCTCTGTGAGAGGCACAGGGCTTCAGTCGATGTAGCTAACTTGATACATTGTTAGTGTAGACACCGCATTCTTTACATCAACTGTTGCTGCCTTTTAGAAGCCATCCTACAATGCCCTACATTGACAGTTAAATTGGTGCAAGCGCTCCTGGTGAGGATGCACACCACCGACACGAGCGTAATAGTGCGGACATGCAAAAGCAATTTAATTACGGTGGTGGCTGTACATCGACATAATTTAAGTTGACTTAATTTTGTAGTATAGACTTGCCCTTAGACGTCCAAGAGTTAGGAATATTGTAAAAGGCTTTGTTGTACAGATTATATATCATGAAATGAGTGTCATTCTTCTAAAATGTCCATCTCTCCAGAGTTGGAACTTTCTAATGATCTCTTATTGGGGCATTTTCAGTGTCCTTATGGACACACTTCACTCAGTTCTATAATCACCAAGAAAAGTTCCATTTAACACATATTACACTGGGGTTAGCAAGGGAAAGTTGCAATGAGTCTGAAGACTACATCTTCCTAGCATAAAATATAGCTGATCATGGACTCCCTCATTATAATGTGAAGGGGGCACAGAGACTACAAATCCCAGAATACAATAATCCATTTTCATCTGAGCAAGAGGAGACCTACAAATTAGGTGAGAAGCAGATCTGTCTTAAAAGGTGAGAGTAGCCACTGGCTGCATTTTGGGACTTCATGGGCCATGTTTGACAACCAATTGTGTTAATGGTGGCCGCTTTTCTTTCTTTTTCTTAAATCCCCGAGTCTTGTCACACATGCGAAACGTACGTGTGTGTGTGTGTGTGTGTGTGTGTGTATAGAGAGAGAGAGTTTACCTATATTGTCAGCACTTAATATGGAGGAACAGAGTTCTATCTCTACTGTCAGTGTGAAGTTCACATTGGCTATACCATATTAAATGTAAGAACTGTGAAGTCCTAGTGGGCATGGGTTTAAAGGCTGTGAAATACCACAATGAATGACCTGAAGAGAACAGAACAAATAAATAATAATTTTTATTCAGCAAATAAATGGTGTTATTTTTCTGGAAGTAAAATGAGCATTTCTACTGCTAAATCAAAAACAAGCATTTTGATCACAGACACTGACTATCCTGGCAATTAAAAATAGCAGCCAATTTTTAGTATTGCTTTGGAACTCCTATCCCATTGTGAAAAGAGTTTATTTTTAAAATAAAAGGTGGTAAAAACCTGAGTCCCTCATTGCTGCAGGTGGACAGTAAAGATATCACAGGCATTTACATAAGAAGAGGGGCCTTGCCTTGGTGTCCTTGGAAAAAGTCTCCACCTTCTCACCCAGTGCAGTGGGTGACAACCACTCCCCAAACCTGAAGTAGCTGAATTTCTATGGTGCTATATGTAAATTGTTTGTGAAGTGATGTGGGATCTTTAAAGATGATCTATATTTTTATTATTCCAGTTAAGTAGTACATTCATCTAAACCAGTGGTTCTCAACATTTCCATACGCTCCCCTCAGAAACTCCTCTCCCTGTTAGCAATATGGAAGCCAGGGTGGCTGCTACTCCTTACCTGCATTCACAACACACCAGTTGAGCACCCACAAAGTAAACTGTTCAGTTGTGGGGGGGCAGATCTTCTACAAAACTCTGCCACTCTTTTGTGGTCACACTGCTTATTCTTTAATAGGTTAGATAAAAAGATTATCTGCATTGCACTGTGTAAGTGATATTTATGGTACATATGTATACATGTGTGTTAATAATACTTGGTAGCAACTTTGCTTCTGGGTCAAAAGTCCAGGATTGCCTGAATCTGATATCTGGATTTACATTACAGTAACTCTATTGACTTCAAATTAGTTAATCCTGATTTACTTCAGCATATGAGAGACCAGAATCGAGCAACAAAACATCTGTAACTAGTCTGAAATTGGGGTGAAATAGGAGGACATGGGGCCCCAGCAAACATGATGTACTGGGGCCCCAAATTTCTCTCGACTGGCCTTTATACACCTTACGTCAGTAGGACCTTTGTCAGAGGAAGGTGTTAGGATAACTCCCTATGTATCGATTGGGTACTATTTTCAGTGAAGTGCATATACCACTTGCAATATTTAAAATTGACCCCACAGTTAATATATAATCTAAGCACATTCCAATGTGATATCAAAAAATGGTTGCAGCAGCACTTACATATCCATCATGTATTTTGGCTAGAAGGTAAAAAATTATTTTCAGTTTATTACTATTATTATTTTATTATGTGATGAACAGCTAAACTTATGATATTTTAATAAGCAAATGTTAGTATGGCACAACTACATCTGTTTCAAACCAATCATTAGTGTCTCATCAAGAGTTTGTTTAAAGCTGCAGTTTTATTATTTTTTCTTTTACTGTAATTCAGTGCACTGCATACTATTTATTGTGTTCTTACTTTCTCTCATTCATCCTGAACGTTCCTTGCTGTATTATTTTAGCCTGTATCAGCCGTCAATAAGCATGTTTTTATGATTATTTACACAGCATGAGGGATATTCATGGAGCTGTACAAATAAAATGACAAATCCTTGCCCAGAGGAGCTTACAGTCTAATGCCTTCATCCTGCAACTGTTAAAACATGGGTGGAGTGTTGTGCTCATGTCTATCAGTTGAAGAATTGGAGCCAAAAGCCTTATTTCTGCAGTTGGATCTGCTAGCGAGGAATACATTTAGGCCCTGATTCTGCAATCAGATGTGCTGTGCAGAGCCTGCAACGAGTCTTGACCTGCAGAGCTGATTGCACAATCAGGGCCTCAGTGTAGTTAGTTTGTTACCATGTGTAAACTAACATGGATATTTTTTCACTTTCAAAAGCTCAAATCTGAGTTCTTGTATCTAATGGACTATTCAGAAGTGGGAGGAGGATGAGGGTGCTTTCTCTGCATTATAATGGCCAGCATTCCTTGATGCAAAATATTGCATAATGACACATTTACAGCCCGATTGTGCAAGCAAAACGCTTGTTACCTTCAATGGCAGTTTTGTTTGGAGGAGGACTGCAGTATAACTGAATATCTAAAACATTAAATAAAGTTGTTTCAAAAATGCCATTAGCTACAAGTGGACGTATGGCTCTCCATACCCAAAGTCTATTATCTGATACCTTTTGTCTAATTCTCATGTTGAATATCAACATAATATACAGCTAAGAAAAAAACCTCTTGATTTATGACTCTTTGCTGATATACTCGCCAGTATGGTCATTTTACAATGTATATCTGTGGTAATTATATATTACAGAATTGTATAGCTTTTTGGAATCGCAAAATGTACAATTTATATTTAAAGCCTTTGGTCATCTATTGGGAGCCATGCTAATTAAAATTTGTGAATTAGTTTCTGCATGGAATAACTATCTTTACAATAACAATATATAGATTATGAATTTCTCAGAAACCCTAATGCCTATGGGTGATATTTTGGTTGTTTAAGTACTGTCATTCTGGCAGAGCATTAATTTAGATTTTCATGCTCTAGTCAGCACCTTGGATGTCCTTAGAGTTTTACACTTGGATTAAAAATACACTGAATTCATCAAGCATATTGTTAGTAAAATGAATTTGGGACTTCCCTGTTGCAAACCCAGTTTTATGATTTTCTGGTCCCTAATGAACTAAAGAAAAATCTGAAATGTTCGCAACTTTTACAAATGAACTCCTATCCCCATATCCCCCATCTTTGAAACTGTGAAATAAGTTGTGCGTAAATAGCTATTGGACTGATTTCAGTACTGAAAACTGATTCAATTTCTTTCTCCAAATATGCAGATAGCAAAACCACTACTTCCCGGAAATGCATTAAATAGAATAACTCAGAGATGCAGCTGGTTCAATCACAAAGAAGGTTTGAAACATTTCTAGATTAAATTGATAGCCAAACTCCCATATTCCAGCACTATCACTACAAAAATCTCGGATACTGGATAGAAAAGATCAGGATGCAAGAGAAATAAGTAGAATCTGTAAGCAAAGTACATTATATTGTTGCACAAAAGGAATAAATCACATGTATATGAAAAGCATAAGCTTTAAGCTTTGGAAAGAGTTGTGCAATTGACAATCAAATGGAGCTTAAAGGGAATTACGAGGTTTTATACTAAAGTCCTGAAATAAAGAAAGTAATATTTTACAGCAAAAAATTGCAAATGTCAAGATTAAATCATAAGATTTTGCACCATTGAGCTACTAGCTAGCTCTATAGCTTTTTCAGTTCTTAACACAGAGAAAGACCAACTTTCATGCTCAATAAAACTTAAGAACTTTAGAAATACATTTAGACACACAAATCATGTATTTGTGACTTTTCCTCCTTAAATGGCTAAATTATAGAAGAAAAATGATTGAACATATGAACTCCTTGGCTGGTAACCTATTCCTTCATTTGTTTTAGCCCATTTTATAGTCCCCTCTGTTTGTTAGATGGAACTGCCACCAATTTCTCAGTTTAAAGGAAAGAGGGTGCTGGGAGAAATTATGTTTTTTCTCCCTTCCCCAGCCAAAGAATATATCAGCTGTATCCAGATCTTACTCAGAAATATCTTGTAGCAAACACAAGTGGAAAAACCAGAGCTCAGCTGCCCAAATGGCTTGCTCTGGTCCAAAGTTGGACAGGTGGCGACCCAGATTGAATCTGTTGCTGTGGGAATGATTTGATTCACAAACAGGGTTATAAAATTTTATATGAAGATGCCAGTGAAAATCACAAGATCCGAGAGAGAAAGGCCTTAGCCACACAAATGTATTTTAATTGCTATGAATTTTGGAGCATAAAGAAGAAAAAAATCAATGGAATGATATTGCACATATATGTTTATACACACACTGTATGCACTTTCATATACATGTAAGCACATACTAATAAGCAGTTATATATCCATTTGCATTTTCAAGGTACTGTACAAACAGATAATTGCTGTTACGCATATGACTGTACACATGCATTTTCTTATATTTACACATTTGTGTTATGTCTGTTCAAAGAATTCTCAAGCATTTTGCGCAACTGAAAAGGGAGTTAGAATGCTAGAGTGGAAGATGCTCTGAATACCTGCTGGTCCTGTGTATGTTTTTTATATATATATATATAATTTGCATATGGTCTAGGTGTGTAGCTAACTATATAAAATGGGTCTCTATTTTTCTATAGCTAGATCCACACCTGTACAATATGTAAATACCCACCAAACGACAACTAAATATCTCCAGCCTGACTAACGGCCTGATACATTGATCTCGTTGGATTTTGAGATATAAACTTCAATTTGGGCCCAAGTCACTTAGTGGACACTGCCACCAACAGCTCTGACACTGGGTTATTTGTTGTTGCTGTTTGCTGTCCCTGTTTGCACATTAATCCAGTGACAATTAGGTGTCAGCGAGCGTTGTTTCTGCTCGCTGATAGCCTTGGGCTCTGCGCTTGAAGCCCTAATCAGGAGTGTAAACTCTGCTATATTTCAATTTGGAGAAGCGCTCTTCCGCTAAGAGGCCCCTGGCACTGCGATAAATAAAACGCCTATTTACTCTATTGCCACACTTAGACATCTAATGCACTTACTACCAGCCCCCTAATCATAGCCTCCAGTTAAATCCGCCTATAAATCACTCCATTCTCATCCTGCAGATTAGCGAAGCCATTTCCCCCAAACCCCACAATGAGCACTGTTTCCTTTTCTTGTTAGTCAAAAGCTAGATGATTTTTATTAGGTTAAAGACGAGCTCACAGATGGTAAATCGCGTGGAGAGAAATGAGCTGGAGAGTTACACGGTGCAGTGCGGGACCTGCAGCCGGACGGGAGCGCAGCTCTAGTGTCAACACAACAAGCACCGGCCAGCAGCTCCCCGTCTGCTCCCGGCCAAGGGCTCGGCTAGGGACGTTCTCCTTCAGCACAAGGGGCGCCACCCCGCAGCTCATCGGTGCGATGAGTTTGTCAGGCGTCAGCTGCCAGCCGGCGGGGAGAGGGCGTTTGTTGCCTTGACAATATTTTTATGTGCAGCCGATAAACATAAAAGCTGGCTGCACTGTAGAGAGACCTAAACAGCCCCAACTCTGCAACGTGCAACCATTAGCTAGACCGAGCCAGAGAACGATTTGTATCCACACAGCCTCTTCCGCTGCCGCTGGGGCTATGGCCCTGGATGTCTCGTTGTACAGAGAGTGAGAGACAGAGAAATAGCCATGCACCGTATATAGGCATATAACGCGTTCTGCAGATTTACTAGTGCGAGTGCAATGGCTAGCAATGTGTGCAAGTAAAATGGACCCGGAGCTCTCTCTGTAGTATACGAATCTCTCTCTAGAACCTTCCCGATCTGGACAGGGCTAGAGAGCGCTTTCTGGTACATGGAGCTGTCTCTAGATCCCCAGACTAGAAGTGGGCAAATCAGACATAGTGAAGAATTTGACACATTTTGCATCCTTTCTGTTAGTGATTGGCCGTGAACAGATTGTGATTTTCTGAAATTTATTCATTATTCTAAATCATTCACTGAAAAATTTCTGTGAATAATTCTTCGGCTGGAACTTGTTCAGGTGACCTTTGATGCTAGTATTCTATATTTTAAATTCTAGATGGGTAGTGTGATGACACAAGTCACATGGTTTGTCTGTGTATCCTTCACTGGATGAGCATAATGCTGAGATGTCAGATTTCCAGTGCAATAACTCACTACTGTAAATCTGAAATTCATTTTCCACCAATAGCCTGCAACATTTGCTAAAAATTTTGGCAAACAGTTCTGCCAGTAAATCACTGCCCTAGATCAACCATGGAAAGCAAGCACAAAAGGGGAAAGGGGGGCAAATACAGGCAAACCAACTATCTTTAAAAATTCATACAAATAGCTGAGGTATTTTTATAGCTTTTGTCTGGTTTACTTATATGGGATATAGCAAGATCTCACTCCCTTTCTTGTGGATGTTTTATATATTACATAATATAATATCTATAGATACATATATAGAGAGAAATCTATATACTATGCATATTAGTTGTGCAATTTTAGTGTAAACATGATTCTATAGGAGGAGGAAATGAAGGGAAAGCAGCAGCTGGTATCATGGTGTCATAAGGCGCAGAGCATGGCCTCTGCAGTTTGACCCACACTTCTCTAGTCCCTGCTGCTGATCCCCACTTCTGCCTCTAATCTGCATTCTCCTCTCTCTACCCTCCCCTTGCTTTTAATTTTCTAAATGGGGTGGATTGCAGTGAAGTGCTGCCCGTAATCTCTGTTTAACTATTTCCATATGACAACTGCTTTGGAGCCCTACAGCCTGATGAAAGGCGAGAAGCCCTGGCTCTGTTGGGGGGGTATCCGGGGGGTGGGTGGGGTGGTATGTAAACAAAGCCCAGCTCTGTAGCCTTTTACACCTCGCTTTCCTTTCCCATTCTTGCTTGGATCTCAGGTGGAATTAAAGGGATTAAAGCCGAGAGTAAATGAGGCGAGTGTGCAAAATGACTCCTTTCTGAACCAAACGGCATGTTCCGTGCTGAGGAAATGAGATGCACATTTAAATCTCATCCATCCACCGCCTGTGGCCACCGCCATGTACCTGCCTACTTAGCCCAAGGGTTAATTAATTGAGGCTTCAATGCACTATTGCAAGAGCATTATTGCATTTGATACTCTACATCTGTGATTTAAAACTCTTTCAGTCCCTTGTCAGCAAGGGAGGGTTTTAACTAGGAAATTAGCATTCAGATAAGGGTATGCTCTATTTGCTTCTGAAAGGAAGGAAATATTAAGGATGCTGGTGCACAAACCAAGCTGTAATATTGTGTCCCATCTTGGAAAGGGCTCCTGGGCCCAGCATCCCAGGGGGACACTGTGTGCAAAGGGAGAGGGATACTGAAAATGGTTTTCAATCCTCAGAAGGAAACATTAGATAGTAGAAATCAGGCTACCAAAAAGCTAGCTTATTTTCCATGATAATTATATGTTTTCTACCCTGACATTTGACTTGCTTTAAATACAGAATCACTCAACCACATCATTTCAGCATTATGTTTCAGGAGTTCAAGCATTAGCAGGAGTTTAATAACTAGATGGGGAGTAACATTAAGATGTTAGTGATCACCTTTTATTGTCTTTTGGTAAGCAGAAAAATAATAATTCCTCACATTAATATTATATCCTGGCACTACACATTAAAATAGGTGTGTGTAATCCCCAGTCATTGAAATTATTCTCACGTTTCCCAGCAATAGAGCACAATATTTTAGGATATGAAGTGACAAAGAATGAATCCAACCAAAATTGCAGGAAGAATTAGAGGTGGGCAGGATGTAGTTACCCAAGCTTGAATTCAGCTAGGTTACCACCACTAATACCACAACCGGAGAGGAAAGTGCAACACAATCATTAAAGACCAAGAGCAATGATGATTTACATTTACAGTGGGCCCAACCCTGCGAATCTTTACTTATGCAAGGAGTCCTTATTCGCACATATAGTCCCTGCTGAAGTCAAAGGAAGTATCTGCCTGAGTGAGGACTGCTTACATAGGAGAGGATTTCCAGCTCAGGCCCATAGCACCTTTCATCCAGAAGCATTCCAAATCACCGTACACTCTCCCTCACACTGTCCTATTAATGGATCTGAAGAGCGAAGACTCAGTTCTGTCTTTGAGGCACAGGCCCATATGGGATGGATGTGCAGAGTAACATCAGCCTAGAGATTGCTCCAGATGTCACTGTGTCAGATGATTACTCAGACAGCTTTGAGGGAGATACTTTCCTAGTGTTGTAGCTGGGCACTATATTTGAGCCACACTTGCACTCCCTTAGTGTAAGACCCCAAACTGGATCTGGCGCATGTAGAAAACATGGATTGTCATTCCTCAGATTCCTTCAACTCTCTTTAGGCACCACACAGCAACTAGGTACACTCACCTGACCCATGCCAACTGACTATGGCTTGTAGGGTGAACCAGGCTGCAGGGCTGTTTCATTGCTGTGTAGGCTTCTGTGCTCAGGCTGGAGCCCAGACCCTAGGATGCTGTGCGATGGGAGGGTCCCAGAGCCTGAGTTCCAGCCTAAGCCCGGAAGTCTACACTGCAAAGAAACAGCCCTGCAGCCCAAGCCCCAGTCGACTTGTACAGGCCAGCCCTGGGTGTCTAGTTGCTGTGTAGATAAACCCAATGAGTCCAGACATGATTTGGACCATGCAGTATATATAGCCATCACTAAAATACAGTCACCTCTTGGATGAAACATGACACCTACTGAACAGCAAAAGTGCACAACAGTTTAGAACAAGAAGCGAAGATTAACTTGTCCAGTTGAAACGACAGGGGAATTTAGGAAGACAGAATGCAATCAGCCCAGCACAGAGGTTAACACAGTTAATCTTGTGGAAAGTGTGATAGGGGCTTTAATAACCACAACTAGTCAAGGCCTCAGCTTTGTCTCATCCCAAAGATGGCACTTCCCATATTGCTAAAAGGGTTTGTGCTGCTGGAAGAGTGAAGAGTGACACCTGTTGACTCCTCAACACTATTACTGTAAAACCTGGGGTTTCCTTGGAAGTTTCCTATTTGCATATTAGCCAAGCCTACATTTGCTTAGTTTAGAACAATTGATCAGGGTCCTATACAAAGAGCACATCTTAAGCAACAGCACAACACCTGTTCAGATTTATAATTAACATCATAAGGTAATAAATATGCAACACCTGGAAATGCTAGTAAGCTTCTAGTCTGTTTCCTGACCCAATCACCAGACATGTGTCAGGGTTACAAAAGATTAACACCTTAGTCATACTTTGTATAAGTATCAATGACTACTGTTATAGCCATCCTTTACAGACATAAAATGCAAATAAAATATAATAGCAATTAAAAACAACCTCCAAAAACTAATACAACCAATTAAGAAAGACAAATGGAGACATTTAGGATAGAGGTCAGAAAATACAACAAATCCTGAAGCATCGGGGGTCATTCTGTTTCTTATTGGACAACTATCAATAACAGCTACATGTGAACCTTGGTGGCTCTCTCTTGTTAGTAACAAAACAGGTCCCTCTGAAGCCCATTTGGCCTCTGAGGTGGATCTGCCACATGGAGACTGTTTGCTGCTTTTGGTCAAATGAGGCATTATGAGCTGTGTTGTGATATTCTAACAACGTAATATGACTGTATGACTACATTACTATGCAATGTGCAACTCAGTTGGAAAATAATGAGGAGTAGTGCATTGATCAGAGGCAATCTATCCTGTTTAAATCAAATATAGCTGGGCCAAACTTGGAACAAGGGTGGCCAGGAATTCTGTGTGGTTTCAGTGGTTCTTTTACATTTTGTTTCCTATATTTATTTCAGAGTTCACAATTAGACACTTTGGGCCAGATCCTGTAGCTGCTTCACTGAGATCGAAGGAAGTTGCAGGTGCTCAGAACCACTAACATTCAGGTCATAAGTGACTTGACAACAGGAAGTCTATGGCTGAGCCAAACAAAGATATTTGGTCTCCTGACTCCCAGTCCTGAACTTTATTCAAAGATCATCCTTTCCTATGGTGACTCCTGTGTAACATTTCAAACCTCAATGTATTGTATTGGCAGGCAGTCCCTCCTTTGTAACAATGTGCATGTTACTGGCAAGGTATTTTTCATATATTTTAAACATTCTGTTTAGAACATCCTTTCACAATCTTAACAATGAAATCTGTTTTATGCCTTTCTTTTTGGTCCATCCTACATTCACACTGGTTTGTTACTGTAAACTTAAAGCCTCTCATGTTCTGGAGTCACTTAGAAATAATCATGGAGCCCCCCAATGTCATTTTCACAGAATAACTTTTCAAAGTTGGACTTCATATTAAATTGTGAAAATGTATTTGCATTATAATATTGTCTATTGAGCATCAGCAGCACTATAAGAGGGGTAGGTTCACAGAAAGCAATGGCACCAGAAGATACCACAAAGTCGTCAAATCAACAGAAACCAAAACACATGTATATTCCTTCCCTCAGAAGTTGAGAAGATTTCAGCCAGCTAGTTGGGCATTATACTGAATTGTCAATATGATTTATCACAAAGCTTAAAAGCAGATATCTATGCAAGAAAATCAAAGCCTTTCCTAAAACCATGAGGAGTTAAGGCTCAGTCTGGGCAAGTGTGGATGCCCTCAATTCCAACGGAAGACAAAGGAAACTTATGGGGAGTCCGCATCCCACAACATTGGGCCCTTGAAACAGTATATTATGAACAAAATGAAAAAATGAGAGAGGATCTCAGAAGATCCTTCTCTTCTTGGGGCTTTATGAAGCACAGAGCACAGTCAAGAATATCTAATACTCCAGAGATATGATGGTTTCATTGGAACCACACCCCCAAAGTTGCCTTTTTAGCAAGCGTAATAGGACTTTTTCAGTTTCATAAAGTATCTTGATAACAGGAAAGTGCCAGTTAATGGTAGAATGTTCCAACTATGAATTTTACAAAGATTAATCTACCCCTTTAGAATCCTGAGAAGCCAATCAAGAGGCCGCCCAGTCTTAGATGTTTTACAATCTCTGTGGGCACAAAGCTCAACTGAAACTACCATTCAACAGCCTAAACTGTCATCTTCATCTTCTTCTAGCATAAAAATACATATTTTCCCCCATAATAAAGATTTTTTATAATAGCAATAAAGTAACTCCAGAGAACATGGTTGTCTTGAGATAGTTTAACTGTGTCTGGTACCTCATAACACCCTTGGGATGTGGCCGCCTCATAATAATCACTTTCTTTACCATGCCTTGCTTAATTAAGGAATGAAGCCAAAAGGTCAATGCAGGATAAAAATGTAAATCTCCAGGTTTTCATCTGGACCCTAACTCCACATCGTAAAACCTAAATAATCTTCTGTAACAAATAATGTCCTCGTCCCAAGGCTTGATTCATTAGCAGGCAGAAACTGGAATATGCTTTGCAGACCTTAAAACTGTACTTTAGTGATCTTACAAATAAAATCTCTAGCTCACTATATACAGAATTATGTTTTTTCCTCCTAAGAGTAACTATTAGGTAGATTTATTAGTTTATTCTCCAAGATAATTAATCCTCTCTAGGCTACCTCCTTATTCTTGACTATAACATTTAAAAAGAGAATTTGGAATTACCAAACATTTCTTTGATTTCCCCACCACCATCGCCCACCACACATATAGACTGTGCAGACTGAGTGTGTTTATTTTAGAGAGCTAGAGACAACGTGATATATTATCTATATGTCTAGTTATTATTCCAGCTCTACAATGAAAGCAAATTTTAGTTCCAAATCTTATTACTACATTGGGACACTGTATGTCATAATAGGCAACATGATTTTGGCAGCTGTTTATCTTGCTGGTCCCTCAATCATTTGTAATGCAGCTTTCCAATTGCACAATGACATTAAAAATACACCTGCATTCAAAATGAACACATTTTTGACAGAGAGTATATAAATTTAAACATGAGTTTCTGCTCATAAACTGTTTTTTAGCATAAATGATGGCTACAGAAAAATAATAAATATTTATTTTGCTTTTGAGTAATAGAACCTTCATATTTCATTCATGGTATCAGTAATTGGGCTAAAAGTGTGATTCTATTATGGAGCCAATTATGCGTTTTCCCCCTTCTCTCACTCCAGATGAATAAGTGGACAGACAGATGCTGTGTTGATTGATGTTTGATAAATCAATCAATTGATCTGGATAATATGCATTTATATAAGAAATGCATTTTTCCCCATTGGAGATGAGGCTCTTAATGTGTTTCTCCTATATTCCCGGAATGGAAACAGAATGTTCTAAAAATGATTATTTTGCTTTTGCTAACTGGCAAGGTGGTTGGTTTGTTTGCAACATTTTATTATATCACAACAATTGAATAAGTATATTTTTATTTTTTGTATACAATCATTAACAACAATCTGGTCTTACAAATCTGCACCAGGGACCAGGACATTCTTTTTTCACTGGACAGTGGACTGAAGTATTTACAAATACTGTTTTCCAATACTGTTTCTAAAAATAGAGAATATATTTTCCATTTGGCACAGTTATCCTTTGTGCACTTACTAGCTACGTATAAACAAATGTTCCGCTGACATTCAGTGTTAAGTGGATCCAGCATTGGGACTGGATGTTTATGTGTTTCATCTATTATTCAGATGATTCACCTATATAATGTTTTCCACAACAAGTTTTGGTTAAGATGACTACATAAAATTATTCAAAATCAAAGGTAATAAACAGACTAAAGGGACATTGGGGCTGTTTCTTTTCTCATTAAGCCTTTCTTTCAGGTTTAGCCTAACACAGGCTACCCTCCTGGCGTCTGCTCCATGCACAAGTATGGAAGGTGGGCCCCTGTATTTACCAACTATAGTGTGATGATGACTAAAGGTCCTAGGATCAAGGCCCCCTTTGTGTCAGGTGATGTATAAACAGACAGGAAGAGCTGACAATCTAAGACCTCAATCCTGCCATCTGATTTTCATGGGTGCAAGTGTGTTTGATTCCAATTTAAAGTGGAACCAAGCTGTATGTGAAATTGAGCAGTAAGGAGAAGATGTATAGGAAGAACTATCCTAAACTATTTTAATGTTTAGCACACCTAACTTCTTATTTTTACAGTCCTCAGCTAAGTACTAGCTTTATAGAACATGTAAAAGACAAGGTGTCTACCCCAAAAGTTTAAAAATCTATATGTTAAAGATTGCATAAGTGATGCTAACAAACAAAAATAAGGGGGTGGGGAGTGCACTAGAACCGGGGTAAAAAGGCCACGGAAGTACTTACTTTCTGCGTATATACTATTATCATCAATGTTTATTTTAGGGTAGTACCCAAATGCCTCAGTCAGGATGGGGACCTATATGGGATTAGATTCTGTACAAACTTACTCAGAGACAATGCCTGTCCTGATGGCTTGACAACTATTTTGGCTTGTATGTATGTTTGCAAACTCCTTTCTTGTAGTCGACACAGCACTAGCTTTTAGCGGGGACTTGAACGGGGTAAGGAGAGTGGTGGTTTTATGAGCAGGGTGTGGAAGAGTGCTTCATGCATAACATGATAAGAAGGAAGAAGGTACAGAGGAGGGAGTGAGAGAAGGACGTGAAAGGGACATCAAGATTGGTATCATTAGTGGAGAAGATGCCATGCGGTGGAGGAAGTTTGTCACTTAAAATGCAGTCACATCTTCATGCTTTTCTTGTTTGTAGGAATGGTGAGTATTCAGATGCAATAGATTGGCGGTGGGCAGAAAAACAAAGTTCAAGAGACAAGGAGTTACCTAAATTGGGGGTGGGGGAAGGTCATTAATAAAGTCCCACTTCTCCAGAAGAGGAGCTTATTAGGGGCTTCATTAGCTCTACAAAGAGCGGGTATGGTATTATTGTGGTGCCCATCAAAGATATTTCACATAAGACTACATCAACTATGTACCAGGAATGCACAAATATAAGTCAGTCTATCCCTTTATTCGTTTAAAGCTGTGTTTAATATTTTCTGGCAATGTCAGATCCATCTCTGTAATCAGAATACATTTTGGAGGTTATGGATCAGCGTTCACGTCACACTACCTGTCAGTACCTGACCCAGGCCAGGGAACCTCATGATCCAACCAGGGGATCAAATTCGGTGATGAACCCAGTCACATCACCTGAGGCACACTGTGCATAAGCTAAGAAAAATACATCGGGGGCGGGGGGGGGGAGGGGGGGGGGAGACTACTTTGTACTGAGTGCTCATGAAATGCTTTTGGGAATGTCCAGACAGACACGGTTCAAGATAATACTCCCAAAATTTGAGCTGCCTTGACCTTATCAGTCTGAGATGGAAAGTCCTCTGAATTTAAAAGTTGGCTCTTTTTCCAATGGTTGTACAGATTTAGTGCTTATGAAAGGTGTTGAATTGAGAGCCCTAAAGACTGAAGTCCTGTTTTTATTCACAGAACCAGTAGAGCACAGGTAGCAATACCACATGCTTTCCTACAAGCCCTGCAAATGGGCCTCAGCTCTGACCTGGAAGTTATCCATGTCTAGGTCAGTCAGTCCTCATGCCTATTCAGTCACAGAACCTGTATGCTCAACCGCCAGCCAGGGTGACAATTGCAGTGCTTCTTATTATGTGGACACCTAGCCATTGGAAATTGAAATGACTCCATGAACGATTTCAAATAGTTCATTTTCACCGAACAGCCATCACATGGTAACAGCTGTCAACCACTACAGACCTGGACTGGACTTCAACAGGTGCCCTAGCAGCAAAAGGCCATTAATATCCCATTATCAGTCTCTTGAGCAATCCATCCTTCCCACTGAATCTCTTTCTCATCTGCCATTTCATCATTGAGAATTTTTTTTAACAAGTGAGGGCCACCAAAACAATACATTGTGTTCCTTCTATTGGCTGGGGAGCAAGAGTTAAATGCTAGCCACAGAGCTATGCTGACATACAAGCACAAATATTTTGGTACTATCAGGTATAGACTTGTGGAAGCTGTTTTTAAAAAAACAAGCAAGCAGACAACTTAATTTTTCCTTCATTCAGGAGGAAGAAAAGAACTGATGTTTGCCAAATAGAAATACAAAATTGGTATGGAAAAAATATATTTTCAGCATCTAAAAATATATTACAAAAGGGCATAGACTCCTATACTGTCTCTCTATCACACATACACACAAAGTTACTATCCTACTTATAATTTCTCAGTAGCATGTAGCTCCGCAAACTACGCCTCAGACAGAAGTTGACTAAGTATTAGCCTAGGAAAAAAATCTTTTAATATAAATTCCTCCCTATTCCTTTCTTCCAAACATCAGTTGAGACCATATTTAGGCTGGTACATATAGCTATTTTCATCACTGCAACTTAGCAGGGGAGTCAGGGGACTAAAAGGTGACCTGAAAAGAAACTGAGGGGGAAAAGGGTTGTGTCCTTTTTTGTTTCTCTCCAGAATATAAAAAGGAAATTAAATGTCTTGATTTCCACCTTAGGAATCTTAAGCATGTCAAGTCTTGTAATTGTCGGAATATACTAGCACCCTCTCAATTGCCTAGATTTCACTTCTTTGGTGCCTGTAAGGTTATAATCCTCTAGTTTTCCAGTCAGCCACTGTCAAATAGAGGCAATAAAAAGGCACAAGGGCATTGCTGTCTCCTTTTCAGGGCATATTTAAAAACAAAACATAGATTTACCAACCAAAACCACCAAACCCATCAGTTTGTTCCAGTATTGTGGGAGGTCATAGTCCTAATCCACTTGATGGTGACCCTTTAAACATAGTTTTTCATGAGTTAATTACTTTTAGGTGTGGTTAAGAAATTAAAATTCCAGTAGCATTTCATGGGAACTGGGAACAGTGTCTCTTGGCTAATTAAAAATCCTTTTAAATAATGCAGAGCACAAAAAAAAAAAAAAACAGGCCTCTGATTTGATCTAAAGACAATTGACTTCTTCTGCAGGGGGCTGATAGGGAGCTGTGTATTTATTAGTGTGCTCGTACAGTACAGAAGAGGAATTTGTCTAAATCTTGCTAAAATTTAATGCACCCACTCTAGTGTTTAGCCTACCTATGTGTTTGAAAACAAAGAGCAGAAAGGAAGTAAAAATCTATTAAAACCTATTTGAGAAGGAGTGCTGCTTTTGGCGGGGGAGGTGTGGGGGTGGAGAAGCATTTGTGAAAGGTAGGCCTCAATAGAGACGCCATTCCTGAAATCCTGGCAAAACACTTTGCACAATTCACTTGTTTCTACAACTAATTTTTTTTTTATTTTCTAATAATGCCCTGTGCCACTGGTGAAGAGCTGATTTTTTTCCTTCCATTTAGCACAGCTCCAAAATGCTTACAATAAAAGGTGAGTGCATTTTGCTGCTCTTTGGCTCCAGCTAATTTTATTCTATAACACAATCAATTAGACTCGTGTAGTCCTGATTTTTTCACCCTCCTTTCCAGCTGTGGAACTTGAATGTCTCTCAAAAGTACTTCCTCCCCTATCCACAATATTATTTTAATGTTATAATAAATTGATTGGGGGGGGGTTAAATAGAAAGGAAGAGGGAGCAACTAAACAGGCAGCTTCAGAACAAAAATTGGAACATGAAGAGATACTTCAAGCTTTTGCTTTTCCACTGAGGAGGCATTCCCTATTTATAAAAAATAAATTAATTCACTGAGTACATTTGCTGGTTTTCTAGTTATGTGTATTTTCACCAGTAATTAATGGAGAGATGAGAGATTGCTGCACAACAAGCCCTGAACAATCTGAGTAGATGTTAGGGGTGAGTGAATAGCTTTTCTCCAGTAAGCATTGTGTTAGGTGGTGGTTGCATCAAAGACAGGGCTGCTTCCTTGTCTTTGTGCTGCACCCTTGATGACCTGCTAAGAGCAGATTGTCCATCTGAACAGAAATAGAGGGGAGCATAGGCGCTGACTCCGTGGGTGCTCCGGGGCTTCAGCACCCACAGAAAAAAGGTGGGTGCTCAGCACCCACCAGCCACTCAGCTGTTCGGCGGCAGGTGAAAGGCACCCCAGGGAGGGGATAGAGCAGGGGCGGGAAGAGGCAGAGCAAGGCGGGGCTTCAGGATGGAGCGGAGTACCCACGGGGAAAAATGAAAGTCAGCGCCTGTGGAGGGTAGAAATCCTGCCAACATACAAACAATTAGCAAGGCAGATAATATAAATGTCCAGCAAGAAAGAGGGGACAAATCTTATTTCCAATTATTATTATAAAGGGGATTCTTTACTGAGGCCACCACTGTAGACAAGGCCATGTAGTCCTCTGGGCTTTCCAGCTCTGATGCCAATTAAATACATACTCCACTCACTGGTTCTCCCTAAGTATTGGCCTGGATTACTCAGTCGTGGAAGGGACTGTGGAACTATTGACTATGCTATACATTACTACTAATAACAATAGCTGCTCAAGCCTTGCCCCATGTTCGATGTGTGGGGGCTGGAAATAAAGACAAGTCTCTTACCAACAGTCCTGTGTATTTTAGAGTTATTACATGGTATGAAAAGTAAACTACATCTTCAGTAGAAATCAACCAAATGAATCCCTCTCTTTAGAAAGGAACCTGGCAGAGTGAGCAGCTGGTGCCAGCACTTTCAAGTTTTCCTAGAAAAAAGTCGTAGCACAGAGACAGAGAGGGTGAAATCCTCCATGCTGTTACATGTGGCAGGCCCAGAGACACTAGAGATCTACCAGCTCTTTGGGGTAGGGACTTATTTCCTGCATTTGTAGAGTGCCTAGCGTGATGGAACCCCAACCTGGCTGAGGCTTCTAGGAGCTACGCAATATGTTAAATAAAATAATAATAATACATTCAAATGGGAGCACGAAGGGAATTGCAAACTGCTACACAAAGTTACTCTAAAATTTAAAAGCTGCTTTAATCCATACACGACACAGAGCACAGTCATGTGAATTCTGTAGTTAAAAAGATGACCCAATTAGAAACTGAATAATTTGTGATATAACTGTTCAACCAGGTCAAAGCAAGGTTATTGCAAGAAACAGACTTGCCTTTGCAAAGAACATTGGATATTTGCAGGGCTAGTGAAAACTCAAATTAAAGTGTTAGTAATCAATGACAGAAGTGCATCTCATTAAAAGTAAGTATCAAGGCATACAGGATAGACTACTAGGCCAAACACACCACAGAGGCCAGATATTTTGCAATAATAATGCAATCACAATACAAGGAAGCTGTCCAGCACAAAGAGTGTGGCATTATGCATATAATAAAAGCAACCATTTTGCAAATTGCAACAAAATGCAAAAGCAAAATACATTCATGAATCTCTCATCTTACATGGGGATTCAAGTCAGCTACCCTAACCTCCATCCTAGACATTTCAACATGCGTGTTTTATAATTAATTGGCTGTATTAAGCTTATATGTTTTCTTTGCATATGATTGTTGACTTATTTTTTTAAAAAGGGAAGGTGTAATAGCAGCCACTAGAATCCTGACATGTCATGTGACTGGGGCCAGGAAGTTAAGATTAGTCTTTCCCCACTCATGTGACAAATAATTATTACATAATTAAAATTAATAAATAGCAGAAATGGCTCAGAAATGTGTCTCCAAACTTCACAAAACGTACAAGGGATTTTATCCCCACAGAGCTGTCAATCAAGAAGGAGTAGCTCACACAAAATCACATGCAACACAGGCATAGTGAATAAAAGTTGTATTGGTCGGGCGTCTGTGTTCTGGGATGGCAGTATTGTCTCAGCTGACCTTGATGAGCCCTGAAGTACTGACCACTCCAGTGACAAGACAAAACTGAGGCCTGTAATGGAGTGCACTCACCTCTCTTGAGCGCCCCATTTAGTCAATGGGTGTGCTTGCACACTCTCTCTCAGTTTGTGGTAGGTCTTTAGTGACTCAGCCCTCTGGCCAAGTCACAGTCAGTCTGTATGTGAGATAAAAATCAAACCCCTTCTGGGATATAAGCATGGATGGCGAATGAACCCCTACTTTGGGGAGGCTAGACCACCGGTCTCACCCCTTCTGCCTAAGGCCCCCACCCCCACATGCCAGAGCCCCAAAACGCCCCTCCCAACCTGTAAAAGGAGAAGCCCTGACTCTGAGGGGCCCCCATGACTGGAGGGGACTCGGCCCGCCTGCCCCAGCAACATTGGGCTTAGCCACTGCTGCCCCCTCCCGAAAGCCAGGGTGAGCCATCAGCCACTGGCCCCAGAGTGCCTCCCGGGCCGAGCCACCAGAGTTGGGCCAGGCTGAGCCGCCATCCCCCTAGTGCCGGCTTCTCCCACGCCTGAAGGCCCCGCCGAGCCCTGAGCCCCATCACCCAGCCGAGCCTGCTCAGTCCGTCAGCCACAGGCTCTCCGCATCCCTCCTCCACGTCCCTCCTCACTCTGAACTGTGTCTCAGCCACGTCTGGGCTCCTTCGAATTGTCCCTGCTCTTCAAACAGTCCTGGCCCTGGTGTGGGGCCACATCTCCCGGGTCTCCCTCCCTGGAGTCTCTTTGCCTCTCTGGACCTTTCTGGCCCCAGTGTGACACACTGTACCTTAGGGGAACACCCAGCACTCCCATGTTCATCCTTGCAAAATGACTGTGTGGTATCCAACGCAAAGTTTGTTATGTTGGGTGTCTTCGGAAGGCTCATGATGCACTGAGCATAATTGTTATAGTAATTGTTACAGCAATATTATAGTTTATAATTTCATGTATATAGTTATGAGGCTGAAAATGTGTCTTCATGGGTTAAAATAAGCCCAGGCAAAAACTCTCCAAGAGGAGAGATTCAGTTCACACCTCATCAAGGCACGTATGGGAGAAACCCAGCACAGCCTCACAGGAACAAAGGAAGCTGGCCTAGACAGCAACAAAAGGATCTGTTGGACTCTCAAGTGAGTCACCCCACACTTCCTTTGGTCAGTTTGGGACTGCGATGAGGTAATGCTCACCTGACCCTGAAGTGGGGGGGGGGCAGCAAAGCCAAGTGGGAAGAAAGAACATGATAAAAGAGAGAGGCGTTTGCCATGCTCGCTCTCTCTCTTCCACCTTCATCTACAGACACCACACCAAGGGACTGAAGCACTAACCAAAGGGAAGAGACTGGCTGAAGAGCAACCAGCCAGACTGTGGTGAGAAGCATCTAAGTTTGTAAGGGCACTGAAAATGTTAAGATCAGCTTAGAATGCGTTTTGCTTTTATTTCATTTGACCAAATCTGACTTGTGCTGCTTTGACTTATAACCACTTAAAATTTATCTTTACAGTTAATAAATCTGTTTGTTTATTCTACCTGAAGCAGTGCATTTGGTTTGAAGTGTGTCAGAGACTCCCCTTAGGATAACAAGCCTGGTACATATCAATTTCTTTGTTAAACTGACAAACTCATATGAGCTTGCAGCGTCCACTGGGCATAACTGGACACTGCAAGACAGAGATTCCTAGGGCTGTGCCTGGGACTGGAGATATTGGCTAGTGTCATTTGGTTGCACAATCCGAAGAGCAGCTTACATGCCAGAGGTTGTGCGTGAACAGCCCAGGAGTGGGGGTTCTCACAGCAGAGCAGGGTAAGGCTGGCTCCCAGAGTCAAGGATTGGAGTGACCCAGCAGATCACTGATCCAGACAACACCAGAGGGGAACGTCACACCCAGCTCTTCAGCAGGGCCACTAAAAGAGTTCAGTTCCCCTCCTGGGATGTATCCAAGTCCAGGCCACTTTCCCAGTGGCTGGTACGGGGAGTGGGAGGGCCGGGCCCATCCTCTACTCCAGGGACCCTATAGATAGCAGCTGTCCACTATGTCCCTTTAAATAAACTGCAACAATTCCTTGGGCCACTTCCTCATGGCCCCAGCACGTTCTTCACCCTTACCAAGGGCCTTGTCCTGGTTGAGTCCCACCAGTCAGCCCAGAGCGTCTTCGCGTTTCCCCTAATCTCTGCCAGCACTGCTCTGTTCAAGGTCCCATAGCTCCCCCAGTCAGCCAAGCACACCATCCACACTCCTCCAGCTCGAACAAAGAACTGATCTCACTCTGGCCCTGCAGCTCTTCTTATACTAGCCTGCGGGCCCTGACTGACTGCTTCCCACACAGCCACTCTAGGCAGCTTGGAGGACCTATCTACTGCCCTTGTCTGGGGTGGGGTATGGCAGGGTTGCGAGGCCTCTAGCAGGGGGCCTCTGGACCTAGTCCACACCGTCACTAAGTCCCCTTAGGTTTTTCTTGAAGAGAAGAGCAGCAAAATATATTCAAAAGTGGCCAAAAGTGGAGGACATACAGATTCTTCATATTCTAGTGTAGAGGAGGGAAAACTATGGCCCGTAGGACTGTCCTGCCTGGCCCTTGAGCTCCCAGCCAGGAAGGCTAGCCCCCGGCCCCTCCCCAGCTGTCCCGCCTCCCCTACAGCCACGCCGCCATGCGGGCAGTGTGGCTTGCACCCGCCCACCTCCCAGGCTTTCCAATAAGCCTGTCCAGCCGCTCTGAGTGGCATGGTAAGGGAATGGGGAGGGAGGGTTGGATAAGGGGCAGGAGGTCCCAGGGGGCAGTTGGATGGGGTGGAGGTTCAGTGCGGGGGCGGTCAGGAGACAGGGAGCGGGGGTTGGATAGGGTGCGGGGTCCCGGGAGGGGGCCCTCAGGTGACAAGGAGCGAGGGGGTTGGATGGCGGGGGTCCCAGGAGGGGGCGGTCAGGGGACGAGGATGGGTTGGTGGATTCTGAGGGGGGCAGTCAGGGGATGGAAATTGGGAGGGAGCAGATAGGGGGTGGGGGCCAGGCTGTTTGGGGAGGCACAGCCTTCCCTACCCAGCCCTCCACACCGTTTCGCAACCCCAATGTGGCCCTCGGGCCAAAAAGTTTGTTCACCCGTTCTAGTGCCTGAAATACGAAACATGCATAGCCAGAAAAAATGTACTCCACCCCACAGTACTGCTAAGCTTCCATTGATGCATTGGCAACTGGTTACATGTAATTGTACACATTTGAGCAAACAGATCCAGACGTCTGTAAGGGAAAACAACAGAATGGTGATGATACACAACCTAAGGGTTGCAGCATTGCATGGAAGATGCTAAAAGCAAAAGCATGATGTGTTTAATTTATTCTTTAGTATTCTATGACCATCTGTCAAGGCATATTCTATACCCATCCTGTTTAAGTACAGGAACCACAAACACACATATGGACTAAACATATTTGTTCTAAGTACTGATGGAGGAAAACCTTTCCACAACTAGATCTGCATCTTGTAACCCTACCCACAAAGAGCAAAATAGGATACAAATCCAACTGTCTGTACTGAATACAGAGAGCAATGTTGTATCTTATGCTGCACTTTTTAAAAAGAAAGGGTAGGCCTTAACTTCAGGCTTTCATCTATTTAGCTAAAACTTTTACTGTTTTCAAAGCTTTTATTCTTTCAAACCTATTCTCCGAGAACCAACTGTTTTTCTTCATCATTTTTGGGCTCCAACAACATCAAGATGCCACCGCTGCCTGATCTGCCTTCCAACACACAAACATATTTTCAGTCTAGATAATGTTTATTTCAGATAAAAGAAAACAAAAAGCGGGCCAGAGAGAGACAACGGTGACTCACTCTGTAACAGAATTGCAAAACAAAATGGGAGCTGCCTCATAGCTGACTGAACATCTGGTAGGGAGCTCCTTTACATTTAAAGACAAAGTCCAGAGAAAACAAAATGACATCATCACTTTTGATTCATGTAACTACACACACAGAGACACACACCCCTAGCTATGGAAACAAAACCAGACACCATCACCAGCAGCAACAATATTATTCCTTACTATCTCTGCAGCCAGGTGTTGGAAGTGCCACATTTCCATGAAGAAGGCCGCTGACAGCATTTTGCCCTCAGCAGCTTTTCTCTTTTCCTTGGGCTCTGCAATTCAGCCAGAGGAGTTGCCCTCAGAAGCTGAGCAATGAACTGAGACTTCCTTGAAAACTGTGCTTACAGCTATTAAAACTCTAGAAGAAAAAACTGGAAGAGAAAATGGATGAACGTGCTCCACGCATTATGAATATTGAAGGTAAGGGTGAACTCTTAGAGGAGAATATACAAGCCAAGTTAAAAAAGAAAGGACAGTGTGTGGAAATTTAGGCTCAAAGTTTTTGCTTTGTGAAAAATATTGTTTTACAAAACGCATCTTGAGTAGAAATGTTTTCATGATTCTTTAAAAATGAAAACATTTTTTTATTTTAAACCAAACATTTTCTTGTGGCATTTAAATGTGAACACTGCATCATGCACTGGGAGAAAGCGTGTGAAAAGGAAAACTAGTGAAGACGAAGTAGCAGTAGTTAAGATGAGGGATGAACACGTCTTTTAGCAGAAGGGACAATGAGGAAAGAGCATAATGTGGAAGCAATTTAGAGCAAGAATTGACAGAATTAAGTAATAGTTTGGATGTGTGGACACAAGGGGGAAGGAGCAGTAGAGATAGTAGCTGAGTTATCCTATTGCTTAATTGTCCATTATGTGAGTTCTACACCTTCACTGAAATATCTAGTGATGGCACGTCAGACACAAGACACTGGACTAGCTAGATCATTGGTCTGGTCTGATATAAAATTCCTCTGTTAAGCTAACGGGCCTAGATGATAGGGAGAATGGTAGATTTAACAGGGAAAGGACCTACCACCTGACAGCAACTAACCAAGTGATAAAGAGCAGAATCTTATTGAGAAATATAATGGAAAATCCTTTAATTTTTTATGGGCTCTTACCTAAGTTCCCTGCAAGCTGCACGGCCACACAGCAGCCTATTTAGCACCATGCAGGTGCTCAGGGAACCCACCGATCCGGGACCTGCCGCAGCCAAGGGAGAGGCACCCCTCCCCTGGCCACAACTCAGCCCTGGACCTGCCGGGGAAGGGGTGCCTATCCCGCGGCCCCAGCCCCAGAGCTGCCGCAGCAGGGAGAGGCTCCTCTGTCCCCAAGCCCAGGTGCTGCTGCAGGGAGAGAGCTTGGGGGAGTCCTCTCTCCCCACCATAGCCCCGGAGCACCCTCCTGCACCCCAAACCCTCATTCCAGCCTGACCCCAGAGCCCACACCCCCAGCCAGAGCCCTCACCCCCTGCTCCCCAACCCTCTGCCCCAGCCCCAAACTCCTCATCCCTGGCCCCACCCCAGAACCCGCACCCCCAGCCAGAGCTCTCATTCCTCCCACACCCCAACCCTCTGTCCCAGCCCCAAACTCCTCAGGCCCAGCCCCACCCCAGAGCCCGCACCCCAGCCCTCTGCCCGTCATCCCCAGCCCCACACCAGAGCCCGCAATCCCAGCCGGAGCCCTCAAACCCCTGCACCCCAACCCTCTGCCCGTCATCCCCAGCCCCACACCAGAGCCCGCAATCCCAGCCGGAGCCCTCAAACCCCTGCACCCCAACCCTCTGCCCCAGTCCTGAACCCCCTCCCAGACTCCAAACCCCTCGCCCCCGGCCCCACCTCATGAATTTTGTTATGTGCACCAATATGAAGGCGATGTGTCACCTTCACATTGGTGCACATAACAAAATTCATTCTGCACACGTGTGGGAAAAATTAGAGGGAACACTGGCTCCTATGTACCACTCACAGTGTTGAGTGCTCTACAAACACTAGATAGACAGGTGAGTTTGACAGTAAGAGTGACACCACAGAGTCCAAGACCAGGATGAAAGAGGAAAGGGGAAATCAGAAAGCAAAAGTTACTTGTCTGTTTTCATTGTCCAAGGGGAGTGAAGTGCAAAAGAATCTAAGCACAAATGGTGAAAGGTCAGCTAGGTTTCAAATATTCCTTATAGTGGTGGTTTATTTACGGTGGTATTAGGAACAGAGTTGAGGATGTTTATTTCTAACTCTATATACCTAAGATCACTTCCTTCCAGAGAAATCTACAGGAACAGGCAGAGACAAGAAAACCCTGTGAAATTTACCTCACATTGTTGCTTGTAAATCAGGTCCATAAGGGGGAAGTGTTGGGGTCTTTGCCTTTTCGCCTTTTCTTTCTTTCTTTCTTTCTTTTTTTTTTTTTTTTTTTTTTGGTGTGGTGGTTGTTTCATCTTTTACCCTTCATCTCGGTCCACTTCCTTGCTGTTAAGATTGGCACGCCTTTCTGAAGGCCTAGTTTTCTTGTTGGTTAAAGTTTAATTCTAATCTACTTAACAACAGTAAAGGCGGGAAGGGGTCATCCGACTCCCAGTTATTCTGCCTAGTGACAGAAAGATTATATAAAAGGGATTGCGCACTTTGTCAGGTGGTGCTGTCCGCTCAGGAGGCAGCTTGTGTTCAGTTCAACCTGTGTTCATACTTGGTTGTGCGATGAAGGAAGAGGATCATCATCAGAACACCTGTGCTTACCTGGCAGTCCATCATCAAGGAGGCTCTCTTGTTCCATCTCGAGTACCTGATTCTGGTAGCTGTTCTCAAGCTCCCAACCTGAGTTACTTGAGAAGCAAGAAAGACGAGAGTATCATGAGCCATCTACACCTGGGCTCCTGTCACTCCTAGAGACTGAGTAACATTGACATTTTATTTGTGTTTTGTACATATTGGTTAGGGGTTGGGTCTGGGCTTCAAACCCACTGTACTTATAAAACCACTGAGTTGTTTTATGCCGTTTTACTCTGTTTAATACTTTATTGCCCTTTTCCCTATCTTGTGTTACTTATCCCTTAATAAATCCTCCTGCCTGTTTTCACCTTTTAAAACAACTAAGTTTCATTTGACCTGTGGCTAATAGGTGACACACCCTACAGGAGTATTGATCCTTTGGGGGGTGGGGTCCTTAAATCAATTCCACCAGTCTCTTCTGGTAACAGAGGGAGCTTAGGATAGCTGCTGCAGAGGAAACCCAAATGAATAAATATAGTCCCAAGCTCCAAGGAGATTTCTGAGTGGAAATTTGATGGGTCTTCAAGTGATGATGCCACAGCACAGCTGGTCCCCTGCTCTGCTCCCAAATCCCATGGAGTCCCTTCATTGGTGATGGAGAGGGAAATGGTACCACAGAAGAACTCCCTCGGTGGGAGGAAGGGACATAGTCCAACCCTGGAGGGAACACTGGTCTATCATCTGATAGTATCTTCTTAAATTCTGTGACTGAGAATGTGGCTATGCAAATCATACAATGATACTCTCAGTATAGTTATGACAGGTTTCCTATATCACAGGATCAGATACTTGCACTACTATAGTTAAGGCCGAGGTGGTACCCTCTTCAAAAGGCAGAATACATGGTCTTTCTCCTTGTAACTGGCAGCACAGTACACTGAAAAGTGACACCTTTTTATTCACAAGACATTATCCCTGATTGAGTGCAGAGGCAGGTCTGTTCCCCATAGTGAGAAAAATAGATTTTGCTACTTTTTACTCCTCTTAGCATTGTAGAGCAAGGACAGTTATGGGAGAAAGATCTGGATTTTGTTCCCTTTCTGGCATCATTCATAAAATGTATTACTAAATTCCAGGGTCAGGGCCAAATTCTGCCATCAGTTACACCTGTTCAACCCCACTGAAAAAGAATACCAACACTTTTTCATCCCCAGAGAAGGCCATTGTGCAATATGTTTGAGTAGGTGTAACAGAAGTCATTACTGGAAGACAGAAGGTGTGCAATGAATGCTGGTGTAGCCGAAGACAAAATCTTTAATACTGGTGATATGTGAGAAGGAAAGAACCCAGCCTGACTCAGAGTCCAAGGTCACTTTTGGGGGCTAAGCATTAGGAAAAAGCCCCATGCCTTTTACTTGTAAACTGAGCACATTTGATTTGGAGTTATTGATCCACAAGCATGGAATCCCACAATGTCATTTTACTGAGTCACTTTTCAGACTAGAACATGGTTTTATTTTTTCTACTTTTTCCTATCTGTGCAAAAAAAAAACTCCAGAGGGCTCAGCACAGTCTCAAAGTTTGAAACAACTGATCAGCAATGTTTAGAGATTTACATACATTGGGTTCATTATAACTGAGGTGCCTTAGTGATTTCATATTTACATCATGTAAAACATCAGAGACACTAATATCACTGATAACATTTGCAGTTAGATTATTTTTCCTACACAGAGGCCTACATGATCAAAAGTGACTAGTGATTTTAGATGCTTGAAGTTTGGCGCCAAATTTAAGACACCTTAAAGGGGCCTGATGTTCACAGAACTGGCGCTCAGAACCTTCTGAAAATCAGGCCCCTCTTCTGGTCTTTCAAGTTACAGAAAACAGAGGCACCTAAAATCACCAGTCACTTTCGAAAATGTAGCCCATAAACTCTTCCTTCATTATGGAAAGACTTTATGGGCTACATTTTCAAAAGTGACTATGATATAAACTCAGATGATCCCTTTCCTAATTCCTCCTCACAACAACCCTGTTAGACAGGCAGCTATTGCCGCATTTAACTTTTAATTTGAGTCTGCCAAAAAACCTTACAAAAATAAATTACAATGATTTGGACATATATATATGCATATTTATTTGTTTTTCCTAAAGTTAATTGAGTATTTTAGGAAAAATTGTCAGAGCAGCCACCAGCAATAGTTGGTGGCTGACTCTGAGACCACCAAAAAATTTCTTGTGAGAACCCCTGCCCTAGGAAAGGAGTATATTCATTATACAGGAGTATATTGTTGGCCTTCAATTGCTAACATTCAGAAATGCGGTTCCTCTGTCATTCAAATGCTTTACTTGAGCTGAAGGCAGTTCTGTAAAATGCAATTTGTGTATTTTATTGAATCAGTGTGAAAGTTATCAATCACTAGAAACAGTGTAATTAACTGCAGGATTTTTCTCTCAGGCCATTCAATTTCAAAATGATCCTCCTTGGATTCCTGAATATTAGTTGTATTATAGAACCACCTAAAGGCTGCAATTGAGATCAGGGCGCTATTGTGCTAGGTGCTGTACAAACACACAGAAAGAGACATACTGTCCTAGAGTTTCCAGTTTAAATAGACAAGACTGACAACAGGTGGGAGGGGAAACAGAGGGATGAGAAAACTTGCCCATGGTCACACAGCAGATAAATGGTAGAGCCAGATTTTCTAAACTATAGTCCAATGCCTTAACCCACTGCCCCATGCTGACTCTAAACACAGCTATACAACATTTTGTTTTACACAGTAAAAGCAAATTTGTGCTCTTACCATGCAGCCTTGGGATGTCTTTTTGGACTATACTAACTGACACTTATCCCCAATTTACTCCTGGGAGATTCTGCACCACTGTGCGGATGCAAAATTCATGTCATCTGCAGATTTCTTTGCAAACGAGACTCTTTCCCTCTAACTATTGCAGCACGTTCATCCTGGAGGGGCCAGACTTCTGGGTATTTGGAGGCAGACATGAGGTAGGCTCTGTCCCCTCAGGCACAGCATAATGTAGCAGCCTTCCTGCTTAGTTGTTCCCATTGTGTTAGTGAATTGTTCCCATTCTTAGACTTTGTCTACACTGGCACTTTCATCATTAAAACTTGTGTCACTCAGAGGTGTGAAAAAAAAAAACCAACCCCAAATGGCAAGAGTTTTAACAACAAAAAGTGCCAGTGTGGAAACTGCTTAATCAGCGAGAGCCATTTTCCCGTCAACGAAGCTACTGCCCCCTCATTGCGGGTGGTTTTATTTTGTTGCTGGGAGCTCTCTCTCCTGGCAACAAAGAGTGGCTAAACTGCTTACCTTACAATGATGCGGCTGCAGCAGCGCCATTGAAAGATGTGCAGTGTAGACACAGCCTTAGTGAAGTCCCTCATAAAACACATGTAAAAGTTTTAAGGCTCATTTACATTGCCAGAGTGGTGTAAAGGAGCCTTATTGTAGATGTCAGTATGGCCTAAAAATGCTCTTGGTGCTTTAGTGATTAGAACTGGTCTAAATTTTTCAACTGAAAAATTTTCCTATCAAAATGTGCTCCATGAAGTGTTTACTACTGACCTTTCTGGAGATGGTCAGTAGCCAATATAAATCGTGAGTTTGATTCCCCAGCCATTACTTGCTCTTCAGTTGCCTATGATGTAATGCTGAACATATGGCTGCATATATTTGTTGATTAATAACTAGAAATAAAGGGTCAAATCTAGCTACATTACTATTAGACAAAGGGGGTTTGAGGAATTCCTCCAATGCTCCCCACTCCCATTCTCCATTGTATTGTAGTTTAAATAAATTACCAAAATAATTGAAACTGGCATGATTATATTGCATTATTTTGACAAATAAATATGCAGAATTTTAAAATATTATGCACAGAATTTTTAATTCTTTGGGGCAGAATTCCCCCAGGAGTACCAATCCCAGTCAGTACCTGAGGTGAGAAGGATTACAGGAGCAAACAGAGTTTTGGAGACACTGTTTCTTTATAGGGATGAAGAAGAAGTGAATGAGTGATATTTTAAATATTAATACTGAAATACTTCCAGCTCCTACCAGTGGAATAAGCCTCAGATTTTAGACTATATAACATATTTGTTGGTAAAGGCTAGGTGCTGGTGATAATGTCAATATCCTCCCTCTGAGTACTAATTGTACTATTAAGGAAACAGACAAAAGCACAGAAATATACATTTGGGATCCACCCACATACCAATGTGCTGTATGTTCCTTGTGAGGCACGTTCATAATACCGACTGAATTTTTTATTATTTATATTACCACAGCACCTAGGAGCCCCAGTGATGGACAAGGACCCCACTGTGCTAGGTGCTGTTTATACACAGAACAAAGAGATGGCCCCTGCTCCCAAAGAGCTGACAGTATCAAACAAGAGACAACAGATGGAGACAGATGTACAAAGACAAGGAAGCAATGGGACAATATTGGTCAGTATGATCAGCAGTGGTATCAGCCATTGTCAAGATTTTTGTAGGCTTCCAAGCAAAGGGGAAGTTTAAGGAGAGATCTGGAAGAGGATACTGAGGTAGCTTTCCAGCTGGTTACAGGGAGCTCCTCCCAAGTGGGAGGGGCAGCATGGGACCTTGGGGGAATGTTTCTTAAGACGCTTTCCCCAGACCCCTTACTCAGAATTGAAAAGTGATATTTTATTTTGTTTAAAATGAATCAATTCCTATTTATTGTAGAGGGAACACAGGTCATCCAAACCACACTGGGGCTTTCAATAGACACTTGGGAACAGACTAAACAATAACCCACAGTTTCACAAACAAACAAGGTAAGAGGTCTGCTTTTCACACGGCAAGTTTAAATAATGGCAACTTCCATTTCCTGGGCTGCAGAGAACAAGTCTTTGGTAATTAGACTTTTGTAATTCACAAAGTGGGGATGAAGGGGAGAAATTCCACTTTATTTTTGGCAGATCAAGCAGCACCGAAGAAAGAAAGAGGTGGGGGAGGGGGGGAGGAGGGAGAGGTGCGTGGGGCCAGAGCAGCATGGAGGGGATTTGTATGCAATGGGAATAAATCTGTAAAAATGTGTAAGTGGAACTGCAGAAGGAAATCTGCAGCCGCCTGAGCCAGGCAGATGAATGGCAGAGAGAATGGAGGCTATTTGAATACTGATGTGGCCCTCACTTTCTTCCATTTCCATTAATGACATGCTCATCAAGGGCAAACAATGGGACCGGCTGCCTGCGCCTGTCACACTGTGTGGGTGCTGGGAATGCCAGGCTGTCATCCTGGGGCTGCATTTAGAGACCTGCACGCTAATAAGAAGTGCTCTGTGCCGTCAATGCAGACAGGTGCTTCCGAGGCTGGGACATGCTCCATTCCCTTCCCCTGAAACCCTCTTCTCCCAGCCCCCTGACAGACACCATGAAATGCACAAATTAACAGCCCCATCATGTTGGGCTGCTGCTGCCTGCGGTGAAAGCAGAAAATCAAGTTGTCACCCAGGGTGCAGTGATAAAGCCACAGCCTCATTTCTCTGTTGGTGCCCTATAATAGCAAATGCCAGACAGCTGGATGGATGGGAGGCTTTAGATTAGGGCCCTGATGCACTTTGGCCAGGGAATTAGTAGTTGCTGTTTCCATGTGGATTATTCATGCGCAAAGCAAACATCTGGAGAAAGCAAAGGCTCCAGGGTCAGACATTCCTTGCTCCTTCACCCTAACTTAATAGAAAATACAACTGAGAAAATCAGAAATCACATGGTGCCTTAAACAAACAAATAAACAAAAAGCCGGATTCTCCTTTAGCAACTTTCCCAATAAGGCTGGACAAATGCTAACAAACACACAGCTATAGAGAAAAGAACAAGACTCTCAAGGCAGGATGTCCCAGACTTTTTCCAAAACAAAGCTGCAGGGGGAGAATGTGGTGAGATCACTTGTTTGGAAAGGGTAGCATTCCCCTCGGCCCCTCCCCAAACTTTCCAAAGGCAATCAGTTTCTACAGCACAGTGTTCCTCTCCTGCAGCCAACCTGGACCCAGTTCAGAGGTGGGGTTAGCCCAATCGTCTGGGACTCTAACTCCTCCAGAGATGAGAGCTGATGTCTGGGGAATCAGCAGCAGGGCCAAAGCTGTTTGAAAATGTCACCACCACTGCAAGGGCAGCACAAAGACCCCTGCTTGTATCTTAAAACCAAAACAGAACTGGGAACAATCATTCATAAGGAAAGTGACATTGAAATAGAGCAATCATGTAAACATTTGCCCCACAGAATGTCCCATGCCAGAGATAAGTAATGGAGGGGCCTGAGCCCTTCAGACTCCAAAGAGTTTAATGACATAATGGCCTGAGAACTTCAACATAAAACAGGAAGAGCAACTAACGAAACTTACAACATAAAACCCCCCTCCTGTCATTTTTATAGTAATAGTAAAACACTTTATTGAATTTATGAGCTACATAATGACTATGAAGAATATAACTTGAATTAGAACCAACTCAGAAGTATAATATCAACTATAAACCCTTTTCTATTATCCCATCCCTTTATCATCATCATCATCATCTCTCTCTCTTTTTAAGCCATGGGATATTACCTTCTTTAAAATTTAGTTTGAGATCCAGCTTCCAACTTCTTAATAAATCGCCCCCAACTATAAGCATCTGAAATGGACCAGGGATCAAAAATAAAGGCACAGCCCAGGAGTAAATTTCATATTTCAAGTTAAAAGAGTTCTTATAAAAGAAACCACAATCAGCATTTTTGGGAGTATGGGGTGGGGGGGAATACTCTGCAGGTGTTTTGCACAGCTACACAGAGGTGCACAGAACAGCATTATTTGAAGGTTCAAAGAACAAAATACGAGTTATTTATAGAGATTTTTTTAAAAAGCACTTTAAAGAGAGAGTCAGTCAATTTAGAACCAGGCACATTAACAGGATTTCAAAGCCTTCTCTCTCTCTGGAGCCCTTTCAGTTCCAGGATTCTGATCTGAACTACAAAATCTGTACAAACCCAGAAAAAACATTGAGGGACTATTTACATCCAGCTCCATTATTTTTGTGGCTGAGTTTGTAAATGAATGATTGTGGGGGAGGGAAAGTACATAACACAGCTAAAGCAGCATGTTTTACTGTGTTTTCTGATTCCATTTTACTCCTTTAGTCTCTTCTGTCCCTAAGGATTTTTCTGAAGGGGCAATAAAATAAAATGGGTGAAACAAAGCCATAAGCCAGTTAAGTCTGAAAGACATGTCATCTCATCTAAAAAGAAGAAACGGACCATTTCCGTGCCTAGGGCTGACAGCAACGCCTGAGCTGGCAATACTGCTATTCCATTTGATTTATAGAATAATGGGGTGACAAATGATGACAAAAATAAACTTTTACTGCACTGAACTGCTCCTTTATTTATGAAATTTGGCCAAGTAGTGAAATCTTTTATCTGCAAGTTGTAACATGGAGTGAAAACGAGCGATTATGGCGTGGTAATAGTAATCCAGTGATGGAGGCCGAGTCAGTTGGAAATGGATTGAGGTAAAATAACTACCTCACCATGATAAATGTGAACAGCGCTTTGCTGACAGATGATCTAACAGGTGTTCATAACAACTATATAAGAGGATTTATTTATGACTAGCCACAGCCGCAGCACTGTAAATCAACTCCAGCAGCTGCACACCGCTGAAACCAAGTCCCTGATGGAGGAACAGTGCAAGAACCCAAAGAACACAATTCACTCCAGAATCTTAATCATCAAATAACATTTTTTTAGGCAATTACTCCACAGTGCAGAAAGCAGAATTACTTGCAATTACACAAAGCTGAGCTGCCAGCTAAGTTTACCCAAAAACAAACATTGACTGGGCCTGGAGCATGAGAGCTGAGCAAACCAAGGACTCTTTAGGGCCAGGTGTCATAAAGGCGAAATTTTAATCTAATCCAGAGAAGCCACTAAGTCACTCTCATTGAAGTTTTCAATCAAGTCTTCTCTAATGAGAAAGAAAGTGAATTCTTGTGACCAGTTTCTGATCTTGCCTAATTTTACTCTGAGGTAACACCATTGATTTCAATGCAGGTTACTCCAATTTGCATCAGTATAACTGGGAGTGGAATTAGGCCTCACCTAATTTCTCCCCAAACTGCTGGTTTACACACATTCTTAGGTATGTTTTTATTAAAAGATAATCAAAATGGTCAATTGTATATGTTGTATTCTTTCATAAGCAGTAGGATATCAGGTACAAGAGATGAGAATACAGCAGAGGTGAGGCAATGTAGATTAAGGGTTATGGTAAATTCATGCACTGTTGGAGAATTAATTATGAAAAAGAGCTGAATTCAAAAATTGCTCCTGTGCTAGAACTGGGCAAATAATTCATAACAAATAATTTGTTAAATGAATTTCATTATCTTTTTCTGTTTGTGAATTTTTCCGCATATTATGTATTAGATGTATGTCTTATGCCATTGGTTTTCCAGTCAGAGATCAAGTGTGTTGTGCAGTGAGCGTTGGTATATTATACATTGATTGTGCACATCTGTGTGCGCGTATGAACGTGCAAGCAAGCACTCACGCTTCTGTGACATTGGTAGAAATGGAAGAGGTTAACTAGACCATGGAAAATTTTTTATATCTCTCTATTAGTGCACTGAGATTCAAGCAAGGGAAATATTTTAGAACAAATATGCAAAATTAGGGATGATTGGAAATAGGAGGCTAAGAAGCTTCAGGTGCAGTGGGATTCATTTGTTTTGTTCAGCAGAGAGGACACTGTCTATAAAGGGAGGGAAACCATCTCAGACTGAGGGCCATAGTAACTCTAGGATGTAGAGGTACCAGGATGCTCTTTAACTACATTTAGAGAGGAATTCAGATGTTTAAGATTTTAGGCCACAACCAGCAGTCCCTGCAGAATTGAAATCTAACAGCTTGTACTGGGGTCCTAAGATAATAGCCACAGTTTTAAAAGTTTTTCAAGGAATAGTTCTCCAAAAAAAAACAGGGGGCAGCAAGGACTCCAGTTGACAGAGAGTTGTGGGTGCAGTCCATTGAAATTTAGGTTAGTGTCTTCAATTATTTAAAAGACAGAATCCCCAGTAACCAGCAATATTAATATGGTACGACTGCTCAAGAGTAATTCCCTGTGACAGCAGGTCTGGTTTGTTTGCCTCAATTGGTTGTAGGGCGAAAGATCCAAAGCCAGTTTCCCAGTGGCTAGCCTGCTGAGCATAAGAGTTGGCAATGCCAGGTTTCTGAATTCTGCCCTGTGGTGACAGAACACTGCTGCTGACTCGCAGGCCTTCCATCTAACCACTCCTGCCCATTCACTTCCTGGCTTTGGAAGTGCCCCCTGCAGCAGTGGGTGCAGCAATTACCTGCACCTCAGGAAAGGGCGAAGCTGCCATATCATGAGCTGGGAGTCACAGCAGCAGGTTCCCTGGTCTTCTGGACCCCAAAGCAGTACTAGTAGTTAGCTGCTGCCACAGCACATTCAAGTGGTTTGAGGCAATGAGCTGCAGCTGTAGCAGTCTGTGGGAAGCACTGCTTACTGCAAAAAGGGAGAGCAACACTAAACGACTTACTGCTGCTCCATCACACCAGCCAGTGCACCAGGGCCACCAGCACTTCTCCTCACCCTGCACTGAGTGCGGCCTGTCATCTGGGGCCTCGGGACCCAAACCTACCAGCACTTACTTGCCAGCTCTCCCGATTTCTTCCCCTCAGGTGAGTTTGGTCGTGGCTGGAGCCAGACTCGCAATAAGGCCAGAACAGGGCTGCCACCTATCCAGGTTTTCCCAGGACTGTCCCTTTTTTTGAGGTAGCTGTCCTGGGAAATCTACAAGTCTTCTCAGGACATTAAAACTCCTGGGTTTTGTCAGTGGAGTCACCTCTTGGGCTGCTGGAGTGGGGAGGGTGGAATCCTCCTCCTCCCTCCTGGTTTCTCTCTGGCTCCCCAGCAGGAGCTGCTGCTGCTTCCCACCTGCCCAAGCCACTGAGGGCAGCAAAAAGAACTGAGCACCAGCTCCACTGCACCCCCTGCTCCTCACCTTGGTGGTGGTTCCCACTGCTCCGCAGGGCCCAGCTCCCGCCTTTGTGTGCTCCCCTTCTCCCGCTCAGGGATGTTCTGCTTTTTGTACCTCAGGGGGTGACAATCCTAGGCCAGAAGCTCCAGCACTGGCTGGATTTCAGCCCTGTCCTGGGGAAAAGCCCCTCTGACTGGCTATCTTCTCCTCTGCCCCACCTCTTGGGACTAGAGCAGCCCATCAGAGTTGCTGCAGGAAATAGGCAGAGCTCTCTCCCTCTCCCCTCAGGATCCCACACCATCAACACCACTCTCACAGGAGGCAGCTCAGGGAACTATTGGCAAGGCTTCAAAGTTACCAGCTGAAGCTTGGGTTTCTCCTAGTTGATGATGATTCAGCATAACCTTTTGGGCAAATCAGTTGGTTGTAGGAGCTGTAGGACAGGCCATAATGGGTTCTCTACCTCCATGTGGTCAGGATCACTCAGAATGCCACCACCTCAGTTTCTTCAAACTGCGCTGAAGGGGCTGTATCATACAGATACAAGAATTGGCCTACCAGATCAAACCAACAGTCCATTTTTATTATAAATAATAGGATAGTGCATAAAAGCTCAATCAGGAGTGAGTCTCCATGTGCTATGCGCTGTACAAACAGAAAAGCACAGTCCCTGCAACAGACAATTTATCAGTTAAACACAAGTTAGAATAGCAAACAATGGGGGGGAGAGCAACAGAAACCCCACACCCATTTGACCATTTCACGTATCTGTTGAATCCAGTCTAACACCTAAACTAAGTTCTCTAAGGCAAGGAATGAGTTTACTTTTCTGTACAGTGCTTAACACCACAGGGCTCTGATCCTTGATTAGCATCTTTAAGTGCTACTGTAATATCAATCAATCAATAAATAAATAAGTCAACCACAGAGGCTGCTGTTTGCGAAACTAGATGGTCCTGAATTTGAGAAATTTTAAAAAGTGTCTAGTATTCATAATTGCAGACAAGATAAAGGAGCCCATACTGGACAATTACAGAATATCTTGGGTCTAGGAAAAGTTTCATCCTACCCCCAGTAATCGGTAGTTGACTTACACCCTATACTATAAGGGTTTATAATCCTTATATAATTGTGTGTATCCCACCAATGCAAGTGTGGATGGTCTTATTATCCATACCAATGGGTAATAATTTTTTGAATTATACTACGCTCTTGATCTCTCCTAAGTTGTGGCAATGAAATACCACAGGTTAATTATGTGTTGTGTTGAAAAAGTAATTATTTTTATCACATTTAAATTTGTTGCTTTTCAATTTTATTGCAGGTCTCCTTGTTCCTGTGTGAGAAGAAATGGTAAATTGGGCATTCCTAATTACCTTCTCTACAATCCATTATTTCACATACCTGTATCAGGTCCCCTCTCTAAAAACTTACAGGTTTTTCAATCTGTCCTCATGGCTTTCTCTTTATACCTCTGATTATTTTGTTGCTGTCTCTGAACATGATCTATTTCTGTTAGCTCTGTCTTGAAGATAATTGATCAATATTGAAACAGTACTACAAGACGAGAGATATCAATTTATATAATAGCATAATATTCTCAGTATTATTTTCTATCCCATTCTTTACACATCCTAACATTGTTTGCTTTTATGATTGCTGCTGCACTTTGAGCAGATTTACACTGAACTGTTCACAATGACGCCAGCTCTTCCCCAGCACATCCCATCCTGTCTGAGTGGTTACAGATAGTTTAGAACCAAGCAATGGTTATGAGTAGTTCACTTTTTAAAAAACAGAAATCAAAGAATAAACTATACCTTTCAACGTGCATTATCTTTCATTCGATGAAGTGAGCTGTAGCTCACGAAAGCTCATGCTCAAATAAATTGGTTAGTCTCTAAGGTGCCACAAGTACTCCTTTTCTTTTTATCTTTCATTTGTCAACTATGAATGTGATCTGCCATTGTGCCTAGTTGTAAGTGTTCTCCAGTCCTAGCTAAAGAATTTTGACAACTACATATTTTGCCCTAGCTGTTCACGCCCTTTGCTGATCAATAATTAGCCACCACCAGTTCTAATACGGATCACTGGGGCACACCCATTTGTTGCCATGTTGAAAATTTTGCATTTATTCCTCCTGTAGCAGTTTCTAACCTTTTACCATGGAACACAGCCATACCACAGTTTTGCTTTTGCTAGTGAGGTAGTTTAATTCCCTGCCCCATCCAGGATAACAAGACTACAAAAGTAAATCAGTTACAAGACATCCTTTGCTCAGTTTACAGCTCTCTCTCATGGGTCTGTGAAATCTTCACATCCACTCCTTGGTCTTGGTTACATCTAGTTCTCTAGCATAAGAAGGATATTTCAAGAAACCCTTTGCTTACAGGCCCCCAGCTCAATCTGCTGTAACAATCTCAGTAACAAAGTCCACAGAATCCCCCCCACCCCAACTGTTTCATCCAAAGGTTCTTTACCCTTCTGTCTGTGCCCCTTCCTCCCAGCCTATTCCACCAGCTTCTTCTCTTGTTCAGTCTCCCCATTGCTTACTTCTTCTCAAGTGCTCGTCTAGTCTTTCTACTTCATCCTGTTCCCTGATAAGTGCTCTTAGAGAGACCCACGACAAGTTTTACCCCCCTCCTCCCCACTTGTCTCTAGCACATTAAAGAAAGGGAGGTTATTAAACTCTTGCCCCCTTTCCTAACATGACTTATGAGGTCCTCAATTCCCAGGCTCTCTGGTAACTACAACATCCAGATTTCCCTTGTTCTAGGAAGAAGCCAAGAAGGGCAACACTGGATCTAGAGTCTCCCTTAAAGAGACAGCACTCCCTCTTGCAGTTGTTTTCGATCTCTTAATCAATTTCTGGTCCATGACAATACTTTACTTTTGAACCCCAAAACTATTTATTGTTTCCTTAATAGCCTCTGGGCCATCTTCCAGAAGACTTGCTGACTCAACATCTCATAGTTTTTCCACAGAGTTAACACAGAATCCAGCTCCCTCTATGATGACGTGGGGTTTCCACGTCATCTTGTATGTGCTCCCAGATGAAGCCCAGCTCTTTGAACGATGCGCAAGGGATATATCGGACCTACAGGAGTGACACCCCTTCCTCAGGAGATCCTGCTATGAGTGATCTCTCATGTTTCCTAATATTTTCTAAGTGTGGTGCAAGCATTGGACAGCTGAATGCAATCATCATTCATCTTCATAGAATTGGGGGAGAGAGACAGGGGAAGAGATGTTAACAGTGACAAATGTGTGTTGGTTAACGTTAAATCAGCCATGACAGAGAAGCGGTAGATGTTCCCAGCATCCAGACCAATCTGGTCAAAACTCCTCCCAGATATGGTATGGTAGGGCAACCATGCCCTGGCCACAGCTGATCAGGACCCCCAAGTATACTAATTGGGGAGGAAGATTTTTACTTTTTATTTTAAACAGGGAGATGATCCATCTCTCAGATGCTTCTAATCAGAATTTGGGTTGTTTTGATTAGATGGCATGTACTTCTTGGGCCTCAGTGCTGAATTGTTCCTCTAGAAATGGAGGTTACTTACCTGTAAATGGAGGGTCTTCAAGATGTGTGCTCCCTATCTGTATTCCACACACGGGTACACATGCACACCATGCACCTGAGACCAAAAAATCTTGCAAGTAGTGTCCGTTGGTCAGCACCTGGGCCTTGGATCTCCTGGTGTTTATCATCAAGGGTATAAGGGGAGGTGCAGAATGACCACCTCTCCAGTTTCTTCTCTGTTGTGAATCTAGTCATGATCTGAAGCACAGGGGAAGGAGAGTGGGTAGTGGAATACAGATAGGAACTATACATCGTGAAGAACGTCCAGATACAGGCAAGTGACCTTCATTTCTTCTTCAAGTGCAAGCAAGCAGTACCCAAACAGGAAGGGGATACAAGGATACAGGGGACACAGATATCTGTAACACTGCAATTCCAAATGCTGCATCAGAAGAGACTTGGACCAAAACATAATGCTTTGTGATGGAGTGGATGGAATGCAAGGTTGCCACCTTACAGATGTCCACAATATTAGAGAGACAAGGTTGGTGAGGTATGACCTGAAGAAGAGCTCTGTGTAAGCTTGAAAGCTTGTCTCTCTCACCAACAGAAGTTGGTCCAATAAAAAATATTACCTCAGCCACCTTCTCTCTCTAATATCCTGGGACCAAGACAGCTACAACAACACTGCATACAACAAGCGTCCAGAATAGGCACTTCTTGAAGAGATGCAACTGGGGTTGCCTCTGCTCAGGTGGAATGACCCCTCACGCAATCTGGGGAAGTGAGATGTGCCAACTGATAGCAAAGGAGGTTACAGCCAGAAATTCATTTTGAGAGTGTCTGAGCAGGTATCTCTGATCCCTGTGCTTTCTCTGCGATGACAACAAATAGTGTAGATGATTTTCTAAACGTTTTCCTTCTTTGCAGGTAGAACACCAATGCTCATCTGACACACAAAGTGAAGTCTCCTCTCTTTTCAGGAGGCATGAGGTTTCGGAAAGAATACCAGTAAGTGAATTGATTTTATGTGGAACGCAGAAATTGCCTGCCAGCTGAAATTCATCTCAAAGGTAAAGAGATACCTTCTTTTTATTAAATGTAGTGTATGGCGGGGCAGCCATGGGGGCCCCCAGCTCTCACACTCTCCTGGCCAACACAATGGCCAAGAGAAAGGCAACCTTCATAGACTGGTGGGACATTGAGCACCTGACCAATGGTTCAAAAGGTGGCCTGGTAAGTGCTGAAAGTATGAGACTGAGGTCCCACTGTGGCATTGATTTCACTACTGGTGGGAAGATCCTAATCACACCCTTTAGGAATCTGGTGGTTACCAGGTGAGTTAAAAGTAGAAGAGCTATCTACCAGATAATGGAATACACTGATTGCTGCTTGGTGGACCTGTAGCTAAGAAGGGCAAGTTCTCAGTGGTACTCTGAATCTTCCTAGGGAACCTCAAAGAATCAAGCCATGACTCTTACCGCTATTGTGACTGCTTTAAGATCTTGATGCGGTATTGGCTGCATACACTGCAGCTTGCAGTGATGTTTTAGGCATGAGTATACTTTCCTCAACAACAGCTTAGAATTTGGCTCTGTCCTTCAAGGGAGTTTACCTTTAAATTCCAGGAATTTTGAGTAGCTCATAAAATCATATTTCACTATCAGGCCCTGGTAGGTAGAGATTCTGAACTGGAGGCTGGCGAATGTAAATGCCTTCCTCCCCAGGTATTTAACTTTCTTGTTCACAAGCGTGGTTTCACAGTGTTGCTGTATGGATCATTCCAGGTCTGCTTATACTACTAGGG
Source organism: Eretmochelys imbricata (assembly GCF_965152235.1). NCBI lineage: Eukaryota > Metazoa > Chordata > Testudines > Cheloniidae > Eretmochelys > Eretmochelys imbricata. Next base: position 45,973,659 of record NC_135576.1, on the reverse strand, counting down.
AGTTCGGGGCAGGGTGGGTGAACAAGAATTCTGTCCTTTTTGCAGACACAAAGTAACTTTTCTCAGCCCATTTAGGTGTATGGTTATAGGCTGCCAGTTTATGCCATTGCACTCTAGCCTGGTCCATAATAGTCTCATCCACCAGGAAAGCTACCTGAATGGGTCTGGTGGGCTGCAGGATACCCAAGAGCTTGTGATGCATATGTTGTACTTCTAATGGAATTTGAAGTTCTGCCGCCACTCTTTTTAAAAAAGTTCTTGATGCTGCCTATGGTCGTCAGGTGGGGATGGGGAAGATGGGGAAAATGCCTCATTGGGTAAGGAAGATGATACATCTGTTGGTATTGCTGGATCCAACTTATTGTCTTCCTCCTTCATGTATTCCTGTGAAGATGGTTGCTGCTGTCTAGGAGAAGAGGGACAATATGACCCTGGTACAGTGCTGCAATCTGGGCTATTGTGGATAAGGATCCCATGGACCCCATCAGGGCTAGTATGAAAGGTCAAAGGTTGGTTGGGGGTGATGAGCTATTGAGTACCAGCGTAACCCTTAGGGTAAGCTTGCTTGGGTGGATGACTGGGCCAAGAAACTCTTGAAGCCCTGACTGGGCTATGCTCCCTGGATTGGGGAGGTGATGGTTCATCCTGGACATCAGATTCAGCTGACAAGAAGGCTGGATCTGGGGCCATTGGCAGATGCCAGTGAGAAGCAGCTCCGGCTTGTGGATGGACTAGGGGAATAAATCCTCCTTGAGGGAGAATAAGTCCTTCTCCTTCTTCTGGGGCCAAGACATCTCTCAGAAAATAAGACGTGGGTCTGGGAAGGCAAAGCTACCCTTTGGGGTAGTGCATGTCTCAGTCTGCCTGGAGGTACAAGGGGTCCTGGTTTTTGTTCTACTGTATCAGGTGCTGTGATAGACTGAGTGGCTGGCAAATCCTTATGGGGCTGGGCTGGTACTGTTGGAGAGAGAGAGTCTGGTCTGAAGCGGGGGAGGGATAGCTCAGTGGTTTGAGCATTGGCCTGCTAAACCCAGGGTTGTGAGTTCAATCTTTGAGGGGGCCATTTAAGGATCTGGGGAAAAAATTGGTCCTGCTTTGAGCAGGGGGTTGGACTAGATGACCTCCTGAGGTCCCTTCCAACTCTGATATTCTATGAAGCTCTTAGTCAGTATTGGCAGTCCTTTGGCTTGCTAAAGGTCACGGTAAGCACCTGTGTCAGCACCACTGGTCCTTACTCCTGCATGCTTTCCTTTCCTTTCATGCTTGGGAGGCTTAGGCAGAGCTAAGTTCTTGGGACCTGTGCGCAGACTCACCTGACTTGCAAGGAGCTGAGGGGATCCATCTCCTAGCAACAGGCTTTCAAGCTGTTTTTATCCTTGTGAGAATACTCCTTACTCTCATGAGAAGTCTGAGACAACAGGTTTTTTAAGTTTATCTGATCTGGACTCTGCTCCAGAGCTCGTGCCTGAAGGCGCACTGCTCGAGGACTGTGGCCAATAGTCAGGTGGGGGCTCCCAGGCTGGATCTGACTGGGGTCTCATGGTTCTCTCCACGAGGTGCTTCCTCATTCGGCACTCTCTTCTCTGTTGGGTCCGGGGTGGCAAGGAGTGACAGATACTTGGTGGAGATATGTGCCTCCCCAAGGCAGAAAAGGCAGCACTGGTAGTTGTCTGAGAAGGAGCAGGGGCATGACACGGGAGACCGTTTTAAATCCTGGAATTCTGAGCACAGCCCTACTCCTGAAAGGGGGGGATGGAGAGGGTCCCCAGGGTGGGGGAAAACCTAGCTATACTAACTATATACAATAATATAAAATGATAAAAACACTAACACTATATACAATAATATTTACAAAGATGCAGACAATGCGAGGATAACTCCAGACAGAGAGGATTCCAACTCAGGCGGTGTGGTGGTCAGAAGGAACAGGAGAGGTGGTCGGTCCACACCACCCCTTATATCCTTAGTGCTGAACACCAGGGGATCCAGGGTGCAGGGGCAGACCAATGGACACTACTTGCAAGGTTTTCTGGTCTCAGGCGGAATGTGTACCTGTGTAACCATGTGTGGAATACATGTAGGGACCAGCACCCGAAGAACGTGTACATGCAGCACAAGTCATTTCCCTCAAAAATTTGCAACTGGGGAGACCAGCTAAGTACTTACTAGTTGAATCTGTGGTGCACAGTCTTTGACAGAGGATAATATAAACTAGTTTAAATTTAAAACCCACTGGTGAGGCCACAGTGTTTGTTCCTTCCAATTCATGCTGTAGCTAAAGGTGGAGGATTCTTTTCTCTCCCGAATTTGAGGACGAGTACTAGAAAACAGAGTGGGTGCACATCAGATCTCTTGGCATGAGGTTTGGGCTGCTCGTGCATTTTTACGTATCAATAACCAGTGCCAATTCACATGCCTTCGGTGTACTTGATCATAACCTTGGAGCCCCTTTGAATAATCATAGAGGGAATGGAAAGGGGCAAGCATACCTCTCCCAAAATTAGGTTTCTAAAACTACCTACCCTTGGGCATAACTGAAATAATCAAGGTAAATAAAACTGTAGTTAAATTCAACTGTTCACTCTTTTCCCACCCATGATTGTGGGAACACAGTTTGAGCTGCACTTTTTCATTAAGTTTCCAGTATCCAAACGGTTCAACGAATATGGCTTGCCAGGTTCAGTTTGGTCTCCTTCATATTTTTAAACAAACTACCTCACTGATGCACCATGCATAATAAAGTAAAAACTAAACCGCCTCAGTCCTCTCTCTTAGCCGCCTTATCCAGTCTCAGAGACCTAACACTTTGGCTGTGCCTCACTGGTTACCCTTTTAAGAGAGGATTGTACATTTGACTGACCGGTTGGATCACAGAAATCCCCTTGGGGCTGCCAACTGATATGCCAAGACTACTTCTGCCCCTGCTTTCCCTGCCAGCTTGGGACTCCAGCACCCTGTCTTGTTGAGCCAGACAAGCCAGTCTGCTCCAACACAGACCCCGGGTCTGAACCACATGCCCCAAAGCTGCAGACTTAACTGAAAGCAGCTTAAGAAGTGTTCCTGTCTTTAACACTCAGATGCTCAACTCCCAGTGGGGTCCAAACCCCAAATGAATCTATTTTACCCTGTATAAAGCTTATACAGGGTAAACTCGTAAATTGTTCGCCCTCTATAACACTGATGTAGAGATATGCACAGCTGTTTCCCCCCTCCCCAGGTATTAATACATCCTCTGGGTTAATTAATAAGTAAAAAGTGATTTTATTAAATACAGAAAATAGGATTTAAGTGGTTCCAAGTAGTAACAGACAGAACAAAGTGAATTACCAAGCAAAATAAAATAAAACATGCAAGTCTAAGTCTAGTACAGTAATAAAACTGAATATAGATAAAATCTCACACTCGGAGATGTTTCAATAAGTTTTTTTCATAGACTGAACGCCTTCCTAGTCTGGGCACAATCCTTTCCCCTGGTACAGCCCTTGTTCCAGCTCAGGTGGTAGCTAGGGGATTTCTCATGATGGCCACCGCCTCATTAGTTCTGTGCCAGCCACTTATATATCTTTTGCATAAGGTGGGAATCCTTTGTCCCTCTGGGTTCCCACCCCTCCTTCTCAATGGAAAAGTACCAGGTTAAAGATGGATTCCAGTTCAGGTGATATCACATGTCACTGTAAGACTTCATTACCCACTTGCCAGCCCACAGGTATACAGGAAGACTTACAAGTAAAACAGAGCCATTTACAGTCAATTGTCCTGGTTAATGGGAGCCACTAAGATTCCAGGTTTCACAGTAGCAGCCGTGTTAGTCTGTATCCGCAAAAAGAAAAAGAGGACTTGTGGCACCTTAGAGACTAACAAAAAAACTAAGATTCCAAACCACCATTAATGGCTCACACTTTGCATAACTACAATAGTCCCTCAGAGTTATATTTCATATTTATAGTTTCAGATACAAGAGTGATACATTCATACAAATAGGATGAACACATTCAGTAGATTATAAGCTTTGTAATGATTCCTTACAAGAGACGTTTTGCATGAAACATATCCCAGTTACATTATATTCACATTCATTAGTATATTTTTATAAAATCATATAGAGTGCAACATCACAGACTGTGTCTTAGAATAGCAGATAATGTTACATATGTGCTCTGTAATACACACACAAAAGAAAGGAAATTCAGAATTCAACATTAGATGGGTCATATCATATCCTTGTTGTTAAATTAATATAGTTTCATACATTTTAAAAAATTAGTACAAAAAAATTAAGCTTCCACTGACTAGTGCTCATCTGCTGCATATCTAATAACCTGTAATTTTGCCTCACAAATTATGAGAAATATGGAAGAAAATAACCAAAAATATTATGATAAGTAGCAGGCTTTCATACTAAATGGCTTCTTTAATATGATAAAAATATATATTTAATACATAAAGCTTAGTTTACAGTATGGATGAAATGCCTGAAAAGGTTTACATTTTAATACACACAAAAGTATTTTAAACTGTAAACAGTTGTCTTACACAAAACACCTTCCCCCAAACTACCAATTGGGATAGTCAAATTGAAAAAAGTCATCTGGATTTACAATATGTATATCAAATTTCAACCAGATATTGATCTGAAAAAAAATCCAAGTTACAAAGCCCAGAAAAATAGGATTAATAATGAAAATGCCAAAGATCCTTAATTATAGTGGTGCTTCTGAGTGACACCATTATGAGTGTATACAGTCCTCTAGAGTGAGGTATAATCTGTTTGAGTTATATAGCAATAATACCCTCTCCTTTGATTTATACTGTATTCCCTTAGCAGCACAATGAACCGTTCCTATTTGCTCTGTTCACTGCAACTGCCTATTTGGCTGAAACTTTCAAGGGTCCTCCCAATTTGTCCTCTCTCTCTCTCTCTCAAAGTATTCTGCATTTTTACCATAGTATGTTCTCAATTTTACTCTTGACATCAAGAATCAGTAGTCAACATTGAACTGCATAGTACTACATTTTCTTTATTGAGATATTAATATTTTCTACTGCAAATTCTTTTCACTTGTATGAATTCAAGAGATAATTATAATGACTTTCATATCACATTAGGATAATTATATTTCCAAAAAAATCTTATTGCAAGATAAGGTCTTTAGAAGAAACAGTTACTAACCTGTTCCATAATTGTTGTTCTTCGAGATGTGTTGCACATATCCATTCCACTTCAGGAGTGTGCACACCCAGTGCACTGTTGATTTTTCCTTCAGCGGTACTGGTCAGGGCGGCATATGTGCCTCTGCTGCCTCGTGCTTCTGCGCAGTGGCATAAAGGGTGGAACCGCCCATACTCCCCCTCAGTTCCTTCTTACAGACAGAAAGACTAATATAGAGGGGATTGTGGAATGGACATGTGCAATGCATCTTCAAGAACAGTTATGGAGCAGGTTACTAATTGTTTCTTCTTCTGCTTGTGGAACTACAAGTCACAACTCAAGCATATACAAGGGGATATCCAATATGATGAGATCCTTTGAGAAGATACCGGGAGCCCCTTCATCCTGCCTGCAGCTGCCACAAGCAATTGGGAGGCTGACCTAAGCTGTGTGGTTCAGTTGAAGTAGAACACGAATGCTCTCCTGACATCCAAAGTGTGGAGTCTCTCTTCAATAGGCAGCTGAGACCACCAGAGACCCCAGAGGGGGGTGAGTGTAGAAATGATTGAATCTCGGAGAGTGTACATAATGTTGGCACTCACCTTGCTTTGATGTAGAGGAAGGATGGCAGAGTCTGCCACAGAATCTTTGTGAGCTCCAGGACAACTTCATTATTTGGAAGTGCTACCTGAGAAGGTCCTACTATAGCTTAAATTGTCAATAAGCCTATGGGATGACTTGTGAACCTTTTCCACTTGGATGCCCAAGGTGGCACCCACTCTCTTTAAACGTTCTTGATGGGCCTTTTAATCCTCAGATGGGAGTGAAGAAACTTCTGAAACCACTGCTTCATCTGGTGAAGACGACAAAGCCAAAATTGGCTGAGGTGTAGCCTCCTCTGGTACTTTAATGGGGAGAGTACTGGAGTGTAATCCTTTTGCCTGTATCAGGGACCACGGGGGCTCTGTCCTCTGTCCACAGGGCTCTGAGGTGCTAGTAAGTTCCAACCTGGCAATCAGCAAGCTGCTAGCAGTTGCCAGAATAGAAGCTGAACCATGAGAGAGGACTCCAACCCGGAATCTGATTGGCAGAATGCTGGGGGTCCTGATCGGCTCACAGCTTCTATATAAACTAGGAACAGGAAGTTGTCCTTGCAGCTGGGATCTCCTTGCTTCAGACTGCCTCCCTTGCAATACGTGCTCCTTATCTCCTGGTAATCTGACCCTGCCTACCACCTGACTCTTGGTTTTGCCCTCTGGCTTGTTTTGAATTATGACCTCCTTATATCTGATCTGGTCCGCTTCCTGACTCCTGTTCCGACCGCCCACACACCGGTCATGACAGTTTTCATGAATCACTTAGGCTACAGGAATGGGCCTGGTTCCAGCAGAATGGACCTGGCTAACCTAACCCCTTGGGAGACTGGACATGCTAGAGTGGGCTGCCTGCCTTCAGGAAGGCAACCAAGCCCTGCAGGACCAGGTAATCCAGCTGACCTTGGAGAACCAGCTATTGCAGGAGAAAGTCATGCAGTTGCATGCTGAAAATGCTGCACTCCAGACACTGATTGTGCAGTCTTGTTCCCCAATACAGCTGCAGGAACAGTTTGATGTTAATCACTAGCAATTCAGGGGTTTTATAAACCAGTGCCACCTCCTGTTCATGATGTATCATCAGTCCTATACTGCTGATCGTGCAAAAGTGAGCCTGATCATCAGCCTGCTGTCTGGGGATGTACTCCAAGAAAGGGGAGGCCCATCTAGTGCAACATCCCAATACTGTCAAACTGGGAGGTCCTCCTCCAAGCCACGTTGGTATTATTTGATGACCCACATAGAACTCAAATGGCAGAGGCTACCCTAAGGAAGCTCCAACAGGGGTAGGACACCATGACCTCCTATGCCTCACAATTCCACCGCCTCACAGCTGATACAAACTGGAACAAGGCAGCACAGATGTACTAGTTCTGGTGGTGCCTGCAAAAAGAAATTAAAGATGAATTTGCCTGGTTAGACACCTGCAAATCTGGATGCTCTTGTGGATCTCACCATCCATATAGACAATTGGCTACAGAAATGAAGGGAGGAAAAAGGGGGATTGGCAATGCCCCAACCCAGGTACTGTGACCTTTTCACCACTGCCTCCAACCGAGCCAGTGCAGGTGTATGTGGGCTGTCGACGGCTCACCCCCACAGAGAAGGAATGATGACACCCACACCATTTTTGCTTCCCCAGTAGTGAATCAAGTCACACCATCTCAGCATAGCCTATAAACTCAAAGGAATCAAGGAGAAGCGCTCCCCCACACTTCGGTACTGACTGGAACACACCTGGAAGGCTCCCCAATTGCAGGTGTCAGTCCAGTTGCACATACCTGGGGCACCCCTGGCAAAATCCCATCCTACCAGCCCTCACTAACTTGGGTGCAGCCGATTGCTTCATAGACACAGCAACAGCCCAGATCTTGCAGATTTCCCTGCAACACAAGTCCACTCCTGACCTTTTAGAGACTATTGATGGTTCCCCCTTGTCTTCTGGTACACATAACAGAGAAAACAACTACCCAGGAGGCTGAGATTCAGGGGCGCATAGAAATGTTATAATTTGGCATGATCCATTCTCCACACTTTCCCCTGATCCTCGGTACCTCCTGGCTGGCCCTCCACAACCTGCTCATGTGGTGGCAAGTACAGGAAATCTGTTTCCGATCAGAGTTTTGTCAGCAGCACTGTGGGAAATCAGTAGATCCTGTTCCAGCATTCTCGTGAGACTTAGGAGGGGGTGGCTATCCAGGCAGGACCTTCCACTGAAGTTACAGCTAAACTTCCCTCAAAATACCAAGACTATGCAGATGTTCTTTGAAAAGAAGAATGCAGAAACCCTACCTTCACATCGGGAGTAGGACTGCCCAATAGAGTTGCAGCCAGGAGACAAAATACCCTTTGGACAAATTTATGCCATGTCAGAACCTGTGCTGATAATGCTCCAAGAATACCTCCAGGAGAATCTAGCCCATGGGTTTACTTGCAATCGACTTCGCCAGCTGGCACACTTGTCCTGTTTGTCAATAAGAAAGATGGCCGTCTCCAGCACCATATGGACTACGGCTCATTAAATCAGACAACTATCAGGAATCAGCTACCCCTAATTCCCGAGTTGCTGGACTGCTTGGGGGCTGCCCATATACTCACCAAGTTGGACCAGTCTGTAGTAGTCTACCTAGGTGAAATATTGATTTTCAACTACCATGAACAGCATACTGCTCATGTCTGAACACTCCTGGAAAACTGTGGCAGCAAGGCCTTTAAACTAAGCTCGAGAATTGTGCCTTCAGTCAGGTCTCCACAGAGTTCTTGGGCTTCACTTTATCCCCAGAAGGGATCAAGATGGACCCATGCAAGGTTCAAGCCATCCAAGATTGGCTGACTCCACACACTGTATGTGACCTGCAATGATTCCTGGGATTTGCCAATTTCTATTGATGATTTAGTCTGAATTTTTCAAAACAACTTGAGACTCCCACCACTCTCCTCTGGAAAAATGCCCAATTCCATTGGTCTCCTGAGGCCCAGCATGCATTCTGTCAGCTGAAATTCATCTGTACTATGGCATCCATATTGGCTCACCCCAATGTCACATAAGCCTTCACTGTAAAAGCTGAGGCTTCCAGTGCAGCGACCAGGACTGTCCTTTCTCTGCAACTTGGTCTCAAACAAGTGTTACACTCATGTGCTTATTACACAAGGAAGCTCACCCCACAGAGCTGAACTATGAAATACTGAACAAGGAACTCCTGGCGATAAAAATTGCCTTTGCAGAATGGCATCACTACCTGAAAGGAGCTCATCACATGGTCCAAGTATTAACTGACCATAAAAACCTGGAATATCTCTATATGGTGAAAGCCTTAAACCAACAGCAGGCATCTTCGGTGAGCGCTATTCTTCTCATGATTCAATTTCATTATCACATACCACCCCAGATCTAAAACTGGCAAGGTGGATGCCCTGTCCCAAAGATACAATACCAATCCATGAGGCCCCAGCCAGGAACCAATCCTCATTCTCAATCCTGCGACTTTCTCAGTGCAGCTTGTCACCAGGATATACTCAGATTTATACGCTCCACCTCTGGCTCAGAAATACTGCCTAATGAACAAGCTATTAACAGGCAACCACATGACTTCCAGGAAGGGATCATGCATGTAAGAGACCGCGTCTGTGTGGAATGGTGGCAGTTCTGCAACTATGCCACGATTTCCCCCTAGCAGGACTCTTGGGGTGCATCGAGACCCAAAGACTAATATCCCACTCCTTTTGGTGGCCCCCGGCTACCCCCAACCATACAATTGTTCGTCGTCTCCTGTGTGTTTGTGCCCTTACCAACGTCCTGCGGTCTCCTCCATCTTGACCAGGGGCCGCCATTGCCATAGATTTTATTGTAGAATTATGGGAGTCCAACAAATTTATGACAATTTTGGTGGTAGTGGACCACTTTGCCAAACTGGTTCACTTCGTCCCTTGCACAGGCCTCCCCCGCTCTGCAGAAGAGACAGCCCAGCTACGGAATAGCCAAGTAGTCCACCTCCACAGCCTTCCAGAGTACATCACCTCCAATTAGGGGTCTCAGTTCATGGCCTGGTTCTGGTGCAAGGTCCTGTGCCTGCTGGGAGTCCACACATCTTTCCTCTGCTTACCACCCCCAGACCAACGGCCAGGCTGAAAGAACCAGCCAAATTCTCCAGCAATGTCTATAATGCTACATTAATCATCACCAGGAAGATTGGTCCTCACTTCTCCCTTACGTGGGCTTTGCCTACAACAATGCAGACCATGCCTCTAGGGGTCAAAGCCCCTTTCTCGCCCCCCAATTATGGGTACCACCCCAAATTCCACCCACAATTACCTGTGTCCTCTTCCAACCCAGCCACCTCAGATCTGGTGCAGCAGATTTGTTGGGCCCAGGAGGAAGTATATGGAAAAGGCAAGAGTAGATTATAAGCAGTATTCAGACCAGCATTGACAGTAAGACCCCACCTGCACAGTAGGCCAGGAGGTATGGCTCTCCACAGAGCTTCTCCACAGAGACAGACTTGGTCACAAGCTGAACTTTCAGTTCCTTAGCCCTTTTAAAATCCTGTGACAGGTTAATCCAGTCACTTTTCAACTCCAGCTACCCCACTTTCTGAAGATTCACCTGGTGTTTTGTGTATCACTATTGAAACCCTACACAGAAAACCCTTTCCCCCACAGAGATGATGGCACTAGAGAAATCATTGCCTGTTTCCCCCTAGACAGCACTGTATGTTCAGACACTCAGATGACTGAAGGTGCTGACAGTACTGATACTGGTACCAAGATGCATAATAAGTTTCTTGCCATTACATAAGCTTCTGGAGACAACAGCTGCTGGTGGGTCAATCTGGATGGCACCACTGAGGTTTAAGGTGCTGCTTCAGAAGCTAGTATTGACCATGCCTGTGCTGGTGCCAGAATCAACAGACCTCCCTGAGTAGAAGACTGTCTCAGTGAGTGCCTCAACTTCAAGTGTATTCGAATACCTTTGTCTGAATGGCTGCTGTCTTTGGTACCAGGGATCTCTCTCTCCTGGATAAAAAGGAGTACTTGTGGCACCTTAGAGACTAACCAATTTATTTGAGCGTAAGCTTTCGTGAGCTACAGCTCACTTCATCGGATGCATTCAGTGGAAAAGTTTTTCCACTGAATGCATCCGATGAAGTGAGCTGTAGCTCACCAAAGCTTACGCTCAAATAAATTGGTTAGTCTCTAAGGTGCCACAAGTACTCCTTTTCTTTTTGCAAATACAGACTAACACGGCTGCTCCTCTGAAATCTCTCCTGGATGTTTCCTTGGAGGTCTGACATGTCTTTCTTGGTACCGTGGAGGGCAACCAGTGCTGGGACTCAGCCAACATAGCGGAAGCACTCCTCACTGAAGTCGAAGTGCTTGGTACCCATTCATAGTGGAAAGGCTCTAAGAATGGCTGCAGAGTGGCCTTCATCAGTAGAAACTTCAGTCTGGCCTTCCTGTCTTTCTTGGTCCTTGGTTTAAAGTCTCAACAAATCTGAAAGTGATCCCTGATGTGATTCCCTGAGACACTTCAGGCAACTGGAGCATGGATCACTGGCACTGGCTTTTTACAGCAAAGACAGGGCTCAGAGTCCGGTGACCAAGGCATGACGATGATACTGGCAGGCCAGATGCCAGCTCTTGCCCGGGCTGCAGCCATTACCTAAGAACTGACAACTCATAGCTGGAGACCAACCCACATCACCTGTACGTTAGTTTTGCTCAAAATAGGCATTAGTCTTATAAGAATGTATTTATACTCTATGAAATGCTTGTATGTTGCTGCATATATTAATCTCCTTATAATATCTATATCCCATTTATAAGGCAATATTTTAAGTGTTTGCTCTGAATAATCTGTAAACAACCCTGCACCAGTGAGGAGAGAAACATTACCAAGTATGAAATACTAGTTTGCCACAGGAGGTGTTATCTCCCGCCCAACAACAACAACAACAAAAAAAAGGCCCATAGACAACAAACAAACCATTGTGGAACATCAGAGGACAAAAGACGGTTGATTGCTTCCCACCCACCCCCACCTGTGAAGAAGAGATGTGCACGTGAACTCATCCCATCATCTTGAACTCTGGGAGAAGGGAATAAAAATCCCTGACAAGAAGACACTGCATCTCTTTGGCTGTTTGAACTTTGAAGGGCCAGAGACTCTAAACTAAAGCCAGAGATCCCTCCTGTATCTGCCCTGAAAGACACTTTGAGTAGACACATCACTACAGTTCTGTCACTCTTAGGATTTAGACGGTAACTCATTGGTGTTTCTTTGTTTTAACCTCTAATTATCTCTTTTTCTCGTTAATAAGCCTTTAGGTAGTTTATTACAGGATTGGCTACAGGTGTTGCATGTGGTATAGGATCTAGGGTACCCAACTGATCTGAAGTAAATGATTGGTCTCTTGGAACTGGAAGCAACCTGAATGTGGTGTGATTTTTGGTGTAGGTGACCACTTATCACTAAGTCCTGTTTGTCTGGATGGCAAGATAGACCGGAGAGTCTAAGGGATCTGTCCGTGACTCCTTGTTAAGACTGTAACAGTGATCCAGAAGATCAGATCTGTCACTGGCTTGGTGAAATCTAATTATAGAACTCACCACCAGTTTGGGTTGTGTGCCCTGTTTTTGACAGTCTTCCCTGAGGTATGGTTGTGAGTCACTCCAGACAGCATCACAGCCCCAATACCAGTAATGAAACCCCACAAAGAAAACTGAAGTGCATAAGCACACTAAAAGGGAACTTAATACTAAAAACTATCTAACACTAAAATTAAGGTTAAATGGACACCAACGATGTACAAAAAATAGATAAAGGGGAGAAAAACATGCGAAGGCAAGACAACAGGCTCCAACAACTGTCATGGGTGGTAAGAAACAACTGGGGGCGGGCGTTGGGGGTAGCTCTGCCCTTTATACTACTGCACAGCAGTGCAAGGCAGCAGGCAGTGCGTGCACTGTCCCGATGGGTACCACTGAGGGAAAAATCTCCGACAGCAGTGCACTGGGCACACACCTGAAGTGGAATGGATATTGTGCAATCACTCAAAGAACATAATATACACCTAGATTAAAAAAAAGTTGGGTAATAGCATAGACTGTTGGTCCCTTATTTGAAAAGCACTGTGTGCATTTTGGGTGCTACTGCAAACTAAATAATGCATTTATCAAGTCTAATATTGTGAAAGAGGCTAATATAATACTTCTGAAAACTGCTAATAAAATTTGCATGTTTTTGGAGCTACATTTTGGTCCCGTTTAGGTGAGGTGTCCATTTGTAATTTTAAAATAATTTACAGTATATAGCAAAGCAAAGCAGTCTCTGTGAATGAAATTCACCTCTGTAGAAAGCTAGCACAAGGCCCACATTACAAATTAAGTCCCGCTTAAGTGCTACTGTGCAGAATTGCCTGCAGACCCTCTGTGTATCCTGGAAATCTTCTTTGCAGTGGACCCATATAAACTGCGGTTGAAAGCCTCTTTAGGGATAGGCTGGATAATTGGTCCACAATTATAGTGACCTAGTGTCTCAAGTAACAAGAACACGAAGGTGCTAAAACACTATATTCCAGCCCATAGGCAGCAGATTGGTGGGTACAGTGGGGTGAGGGCTGCACAGCACTCCTCCTTGCTGAAAGTAGATGAGGGGGATGAATTTCTCCCTGCCAAGTCAAAAGCCCCTTTCTCGCCCCCCAATTATGGGTACCACCCCAAATTCCACCCACAATTACCTGTGTCCTCTTCCAACCCAGCCACCTCAGATCTGGTGCAGCAGATTTGTTGGGCCCAGGAGGAAGTATATGGAAAAGGCAAGAGTAGAATATAAGCAGTATTCAGACCAGCATTGACAGTAAGACCCCACCTGCACAGTAGGCCAGGAGGTATGGCTCTCCACAGAGCTTCTCCACACAGACAGACTTGGTCACAAGCTGAACTTTCAGTTCCTTAGCCCTTTTAAAATCCTGTGACAGGTTAATCCAGTCACTTTTCAACTCCAGCTACCCCACTTTCTGAAGATTCACCTGGTGTTTTGTGTATCACTATTGAAACCCTACACAGAAAACCCTTTCCCCCACAGAGATGATGGCACTAGAGAAATCATTGCCTGTTTCCCCCTAGACAGCACTGTATGTTCAGACACTCAGATGACTGAAGGTGCTGACAGTACTGATACTGGTACCAAGATGCATAATAAGTTTCTTGCCATTACATAAGCTTCTGGAGACAACAGCTGCTGGTGGGTCAATCTGGATGGCACCACTGAGGTTTAAGGTGCTGCTTCAGAAGCTAGTATTGACCATGCCTGTGCTGGTGCCAGAATCAACAGACCTCCCTGAGTAGAAGACTGTCTCAGTGAGTGCCTCAACTTCAAGTGTATTCGAATACCTTTGTCTGAATGGCTGCTGTCTTTGGTACCAGGGATCTCTCTCTCCTGGATAAAAAGGAGTACTTGTGGCACCTTAGAGACTAACCAATTTATTTGAGCGTAAGCTTTCGTGAGCTACAGCTCACTTCATCGGATGCATTCAGTGGAAAAGTTTTTCCACTGAATGCATCCGATGAAGTGAGCTGTAGCTCACCAAAGCTTACGCTCAAATAAATTGGTTAGTCTCTAAGGTGCCACAAGTACTCCTTTTCTTTTTGCAAATACAGACTAACACGGCTGCTCCTCTGAAATCTCTCCTGGATGTTTCCTTGGAGGTCTGACATGTCTTTCTTGGTACCGTGGAGGGCAACCAGTGCTGGGACTCAGCCAACATAGCGGAAGCACTCCTCACTGAAGTCGAAGTGCTTGGTACCCATTCATAGTGGAAAGGCTCTAAGAATGGCTGCAGAGTGGCCTTCATCAGTAGAAACTTCAGTCTGGCCTTCCTGTCTTTCTTGGTCCTTGGTTTAAAGTCTCAACAAATCTGAAAGTGATCCCTGATGTGATTCCCTGAGACACTTCAGGCAACTGGAGCATGGATCACTGGCACTGGCTTTTTACAGCAAAGACAGGGCTCAGAGTCCGGTGACCAAGGCATGACGATGATACTGGCAGGCCAGATGCCAGCTCTTGCCCGGGCTGCAGCCATTACCTAAGAACTGACAACTCATAGCTGGAGACCAACCCACATCACCTGTACGTTAGTTTTGCTCAAAATAGGCATTAGTCTTATAAGAATGTATTTATACTCTATGAAATGCTTGTATGTTGCTGCATATATTAATCTCCTTATAATATCTATATCCCATTTATAAGGCAATATTTTAAGTGTTTGCTCTGAATAATCTGTAAACAACCCTGCACCAGTGAGGAGAGAAACATTACCAAGTATGAAATACTAGTTTGCCACAGGAGGTGTTATCTCCCGCCCAACAACAACAACAACAAAAAAAAGGCCCATAGACAACAAACAAACCATTGTGGAACATCAGAGGACAAAAGACGGTTGATTGCTTCCCACCCACCCCCACCTGTGAAGAAGAGATGTGCACGTGAACTCATCCCATCATCTTGAACTCTGGGAGAAGGGAATAAAAATCCCTGACAAGAAGACACTGCATCTCTTTGGCTGTTTGAACTTTGAAGGGCCAGAGACTCTAAACTAAAGCCAGAGATCCCTCCTGTATCTGCCCTGAAAGACACTTTGAGTAGACACATCACTACAGTTCTGTCACTCTTAGGATTTAGACGGTAACTCATTGGTGTTTCTTTGTTTTAACCTCTAATTATCTCTTTTTCTCGTTAATAAGCCTTTAGGTAGTTTATTACAGGATTGGCTACAGGTGTTGCATGTGGTATAGGATCTAGGGTACCCAACTGATCTGAAGTAAATGATTGGTCTCTTGGAACTGGAAGCAACCTGAATGTGGTGTGATTTTTGGTGTAGGTGACCACTTATCACTAAGTCCTGTTTGTCTGGATGGCAAGATAGACCGGAGAGTCTAAGGGATCTGTCCGTGACTCCTTGTTAAGACTGTAACAGTGATCCAGAAGATCAGATCTGTCACTGGCTTGGTGAAATCTAATTATAGAACTCACCACCAGTTTGGGTTGTGTGCCCTGTTTTTGACAGTCTTCCCTGAGGTATGGTTGTGAGTCACTCCAGACAGCATCACAGCCCCAATACCAGTAATGAAACCCCACAAAGAAAACTGAAGTGCATAAGCACACTAAAAGGGAACTTAATACTAAAAACTATCTAACACTAAAATTAAGGTTAAATGGACACCAACGATGTACAAAAAATAGATAAAGGGGAGAAAAACATGCGAAGGCAAGACAACAGGCTCCAACAACTGTCATGGGTGGTAAGAAACAACTGGGGGCGGGCGTTGGGGGTAGCTCTGCCCTTTATACTACTGCACAGCAGTGCAAGGCAGCAGGCAGTGCGTGCACTGTCCCGATGGGTACCACTGAGGGAAAAATCTCCGACAGCAGTGCACTGGGCACACACCTGAAGTGGAATGGATATTGTGCAATCACTCAAAGAACATAATATACACCTAGATTAAAAAAAAGTTGGGTAATAGCATAGACTGTTGGTCCCTTATTTGAAAAGCACTGTGTGCATTTTGGGTGCTACTGCAAACTAAATAATGCATTTATCAAGTCTAATATTGTGAAAGAGGCTAATATAATACTTCTGAAAACTGCTAATAAAATTTGCATGTTTTTGGAGCTACATTTTGGTCCCGTTTAGGTGAGGTGTCCATTTGTAATTTTAAAATAATTTACAGTATATAGCAAAGCAAAGCAGTCTCTGTGAATGAAATTCACCTCTGTAGAAAGCTAGCACAAGGCCCACATTACAAATTAAGTCCCGCTTAAGTGCTACTGTGCAGAATTGCCTGCAGACCCTCTGTGTATCCTGGAAATCTTCTTTGCAGTGGACCCATATAAACTGCGGTTGAAAGCCTCTTTAGGGATAAGCTGGATAATTGGTCCACAATTATAGTGACCTAGTGTCTCAAGTAACAAGAACACGAAGGTGCTAAAACACTATATTCCAGCCCATAGGCAGCAGATTGGTGGGTACAGTGGGGTGAGGGCTGCACAGCACTCCTCCTTGCTGAAAGTAGATGAGGGGGATGAATTTCTCCCTGCCCAATCCCCTGTAGACTCCTCTGCTAAAAAATTCAGGCATTATGCAACCCTCACATGATATTTACTTCAAATGGGTAAGATTTATGTATCCCTAGTGATGCAGAGAGTCAGTTCCCTATAAAACAAAAGAGAAAAGAGTCCATTCATAACAGTACTTTACTGGAATCTTAACATTTAGAAATATTTGACAATATGGCAGTAGCTGGAAACGACTGTTTATAACAACATGTATGAGTTCAAGCTTACAAGCAGCTTCATTGGACAGTGACATTCTCCAGTAAGTCTATTGTCCTTTTACACGTCTCATACAATAAATCCATCCTATACTGTGTACCTTGTAGATTCTGCTGGAGTCTCTCTTTTCCATTTTAGTTCACTTCTCAGGCAAGCTGATTTCCCCCAAACTTTATTATCAAATAGTTATCTTTTACATCAGGAAAAAGTGGAGGGGGGAGTGGGAGGAAAGAGAGGGGAAGTACCAGGACAGAACAACTGGGAAATACTTTTAAGAGTGTAGCTAAATGACAGTAAAATATATGTTCTTTAGTTAGCAAGCAGGAAAAAAAACCTTGCATACATGATAGATACACACTAGCATTCTAAAGCAGGAGACAAGAATGTCAAGAGTGTATTCTTCTCCCACTGCCAGATGGAAGGGCTATTATTATAAATGAAAGGCAGCAGTAGTGGATGCCAGGCACTTTTGTTGTGTGCCAGATTCTGAAGTCCAGATGTAAGCAGGTTACCCCTGGGACAGGACAGGCTTCAGCTCCCGCAGTAGAACAGAACCAATCACCGGTTTCTCAGTGTTTATGATGAGCTGTGCTGTAGAGCCTTCCTTCAGCTCCACTGTGACTAGCATCAGTGACCCACTGTGCACAGTTTTAGCTGCAAACCTGAAGGAAAAAACAAACACACCATGAAGGCGTTCATATAAAGCCAAAAGTTGGTCATATATTCTTTCTAAAGTTAAATTAGTTTAAATTTCAAAACTTTTTCCATTTAATTCAGGACAGGGGACAACCCCTAAATCCTCCTACAAATTCCTGAGAAAAAGAATTTGTGCAGTGCTGCACAAATAGCTTTATTTAGATTTTATTATCTAATATGGACACAAAGATTTAGTGCATGATTTTTTGTTTTGTATTATGGACAAGGAAGTCCCTTTAAAGGAAAATTATTGTTTAGATTCTAGTTTTGTGTATTAACACACAGTACTTCAATTGAAAGAAAGTATTCCATTGTGCACAAGTAACTTAATACCAACTGTATTCATAGTTAAAGGATAATCTTCAGTATTTTATACCAAAATAACTAAATCCAATACTAAAACGATGCTGATGATGTTATGCATTTTCTAAATTGTTAAAATGTAGCCTTTTGAAAATGTTTTCTATGCATGCCAAGTGATGAATTAATTCAACTTAAATTACTCAAACATAATACCCAATATGATATGAAATGATGTTATGTAACAAACAAATCTTTCTGAAACACCAGATCGTCTCCCCTTAATTTTTTATCTCCAGAACATTTGACACTTTTCTATTGACTAAATACTGTTAAAAAAAAAAAAAGGGTGAGATCTAATGCTCCATTATTAAATTCCAAGACATAAAGAACCCACTAATTACATGGAATTAAAAGCAAAACTAGCCTTTTAAGCACTGCAATTGACTGAAAAGCCATTTTAGACACAATGAACTTCTGTCAATCCTGTTAATTCATTCTGCATGCACAGCCAGGCCCCAGAGACAGGAAGGAAAAGGATGGCAACAGCCGAGTCTTCCATTTTCCACAAGGAGTGTACCACACTTGTGTGTGTGTGTGTGTGTGTGTGTGTGTGTGTGTTATATTTGAGAACAACAAAGTTGCTGCACATGGGCTTTTGAAAACACTAACAAGTGTAGAGCAGGTCTGTGACCTACTGTGACCCCACTTTGCAGGGCCAATCCCCTCTCCCCTTTCTGAATGACACGTGTCTGAATCAGAGCCATCTGCCTCAATTTGCGCAACAACTTCAGCCACAATAGGACCCAGTTAGCCCTGACAACAGCTCACAATACATAAAAATAAAACTGCTGTGCTGACAGCACGCTGTCAGCTATTCAAGAGCAAACCAACTGGTGAGTGTCTCATGTCTAACAATTAGCGTAGGCCTTGCAAAGCGCCTACTGAAGTCCTTAGGGAGCTCTTTAATTAGCATCAACATAAAAGAGGGAGTTTATCAGGAGATACTCAAAAAACTTCACTCCAGACTTAATTAAAATATTAGCTACTTAAGAAGGAAGCAGATTCTCTTTAAATGACATGTAATTTTTAAAAAAATTATATTTAAGCACCTCAAAATCTCATATCACATTTTCTACTTTAGGACACAAGTCATTGCTCAAAAGTTTCCTATCACAGGTCAGTATAGTTCTTTTGTCCAGGTTATAGATGCATTCTAACCCGGTCTTCCTCCAATAGGAAAAGCTTGCTTTTTCCTAACTACAAAACTACCACCTTAAAAATTAACTACTTAGTTTTGTCTGTCATCTTGACTATTTGCTTCACAATGTAAATTTCGGTATTTCTCATGCTGATTTTGACAGGGTGATAATTAAGTAAACAATAGTCTTATTAGTCTCTTTATTTACTTAACACTTGTGTCTTGGGACTACACAGAAGCAGATTATGTCTGAATGTACACATAAAAAGCTCTGTAGCTGGAGTTCCTGCAGTGTTTCATAGCCCCAAGGCTCTTTTTACCCCTTTTCAATTAAAAACTGAAAGTGATATAAAGTCAATGTTATGATAAAGCAAATGGAGCCCAAAGCCTCAACAGAGGTCAGTCTTGTTCAGACAGTTTTATACGTGCCATTTAAAACGCTAGGTAGGGGATAAGCATTATGAATAAAAATTCTCTAATAAAATCATGAGTCTGTGTATTTGTTGCAGAAACTACATATGTGTTATTTCACTATTTCACTATTAAACTATTAGTGTGTATGCAATTACAATATTTACTAAATGTCTGTTCTATTGGACACTGATTTGGAAACACTTATTGAAAGCAGACATCTAATGGAAAATCATTTGACTTATTTCACTGTTAAAGAAAGAGCTAGTTAAACTGTAAAACTGTTTGGGGCTGCGGAAAGCAAAGTCTGTTCCCTAAAATCCACAAGATCATTAAATTGCAAAAATTAGCTATAGTAAAAACATATTCAAAAGGTATGTACCTTTCTAAAGTTAAACTCAGTTCTGAAATGATAAGGTAGCTGATGTTTAGATACAAGATCATCAGTATGACCACTTGTGTCAATTATTCAGATATTTTAAAGTAGTGGTTGTTACAGTAGGATTATTTGAGGACCATCTGATTATTAGGATAAAGAGAAGAAGTCTTATCAGATGTTTTACACTTAAGATAGTCAATCCACTAGGATTTTAACAAAATTGTGATCTGATCAACTAGATTTTTAGATATGAGAAAACCATTCAATATCATTCAGTAATGAAAATAAATCACTTATGTAAAGTACGTTTACTCTTTATAGGAAGTTATGGATCATTTTTTCATCTCACAATGTCAGTTTTTATCCCTATTTTTTCAACCAGAGTACACTAACATAAATGCAGGAAGCTATTCCATTTATTATGACATGAGACTTCAGCGTGGCTTCAAAATAATCCTTGGAAAACTACACTGTTGTATCTATAAAGTTTAAATTGAAAATGGTAGTCGTTTGTAGAGGCAGAAAAGACCTTCAGTGGGACAACACGAGGTGTGGAATGTTACAGTTATTAGAATGGGCCTGCTGTGATAGAGGGTAGCACACCAATAGACCTGGAAAAATATGAAGAGTAAATGAGTACAAGTACCATGTTTGCCATTAAAAAAGAAAAAAACAACTTTTACCAGTAGTTACAAAACCACGATATCTGTGATAATTGAATTGTTTTATATAGTTAAACAGTATATTTAAGATGATTTCCACATCATCATCTAGTTATTTTTCTTTTTTAATTTATCGCTCACCCCACTGTCTGTATCAACCAGATTGGAAACTTGAAAATGAAAGTTTTCCTGTCCGAATATTTCTCCCTATGGCATACGCATACTGGTGGTGTGTCAGTTATAGCATTAGTCACATATACTGGGCTATGGGTATTTTTTTTTTTTTCCATTTACAAAAAGCACTTTGGAAGGCAGAGGAGGATGTTATACATGTGCAAAAAACAAATCTTTCTCAGCAGGTTAAACAAAAAGAAAAAGAAAAGGTAAGGCAAATAAGCCTGTCCATTAATCTTAAGAGTGTCAGTTTAAACTTACTGCATTTTTCAAAAGTTTATTTTGTGTGTGCAATTTTTGGGGGAGAAAAAAAAAAAGCATTTGATCACCATTTTTTAATTGAAATCAACATTTGTCAACAGTGATGTGTGAAATATAGTTCTTTACTATTTCAAATATAAGGGAAAACTGAGTATCTTAGATATTACAGAGCGATAGCATTTGCCAAATGCTGACTTTTTAATGGTAACCACCGTACATAAAAACTGAAGTATTTTCTGTTTCTGTAAACAAAAAATGACTAAAATTCATGGTCCAAGTACTGAAAAAAATTACAGAAATTCTTAGTTACCAGATACATTGCAAAAAAACGGTAATTTACTCTCAATACCTGCTCTTAAATAATCAATATTTATGCAAAACAATTAGTTAATTTCTAGCAGAACATTAACAAACAACGTTTGTTTACAACAAAACAAGGATTTGCTATAGTTAATTCAACAGTACTAAGACATACTTTCTCTTCTCAGGGACAGTCTTCCTGGTCTCTGATCGTTCTATTCTAAGTTCAGTTTTCTCCTGCTTTCTGTTCTGCTGGTTATCAGAAACAGTGACAATGGCCCACTCAGGCTAAAACTTTTTTTTTTTTTTCTATCCTGTACATGAAGCCTTCAATTACTGCCTGCTGAAGCAGACAGAATCCTATTAGTAAGAAAGACGATCACAAGATGCAATGCCCTGCCCTAGCTGTACAAAAATAATTAGTCCAAAGTTGACAAATGTGTAATGAAGTTGCACAATGAATGTATGTAAGAAATACTGGTATAAATTAGTCTTCTACTTCCAAATACCAGAGTTAACAGCTATGAAGCACTATTTTCCTATGTGTTATCAAGAATAAATAATTATACAATTCTGTAATATCAGTACTCTGAAGTTTTGATTTACTTTGGTTAATACTGTATTTATATACAAGTTTGACTTTGTAATTACCTAAGGATCTCAAAAATGGTAAAATACTGGATATTTATACTGTTTAGCTGTCATAGAAACTTTAGAACTTGAATAAAGATATACTGGGGACAGATTTAACAGTATATGCCTATATGGTTCTGATACGGGGGTGACCAAAGCTTGTAATCTCAAACATATTGAAAATAGAAAATAGTAACACATTCACAAGAAAAGAGTGGAGAATCATTTTTTTATTTTTAAAACTAATGATTTTAATCTCAGAAAATACTTCCCTGGCATCAATTAAATTATTAAAAGCAGAGAAAAGTAGATAAAGAGCATTTACATCATAGAAATAGTTGTATAATAACGTTGATATCTCTTCTTCACTGTTCAGATAGCATGACACTATCTTGAAAAACAACTTTATTGAACTAAAAAGTTTCCTTAAAATTTTCAACATACTTATTTCTATCATCACAATATAATTTGATTTGAACATATTAAACATTTAGGGGTTTAATGAAAAACATTTTATTTTATGGATAAACTATGACCAGGTATGTACTGTAGCATTTTTAGCATGCTAATTTTTTCTGTCAAAAATAGATTCCAATAGCCTGGCCTCAGCTGCTACTCAGCAATCTCACTGTATCCCTGTGAAAGTCAAATGTGCCAATGAGCCCGTAAGACTTATCTCCTAATTACTACGACTGCTCCATGTAATGGTCAGTGAGGGTGCTACATCCACTTTCAAACTCCTCCATCAAATATCTATCATCAGCTCAGTAACCTACTCAGCATCTAAGGCCTGAGAACCCAAGTCTGCTTTGCAAAACTTGGATTGGTTAAGAAGTTGGATCAATACACCACCATCTCACCACTAACATACAATAGTTAACCTGTTTTGTTCTCGCATCTGTTCTATTCTCTGTATTCTTCTGTTCTTAGGGAATCAACCATTTAACATGATAAGTGTTTGAGAATTATGTACTTTCCATTTTTGAAAACAGGCTATAAATTTCCTTTTGCAAAAGGGTATTTAATCACAGAAAACAGTTTGTCTTACACAAAGTAAACAAATAAAAATGATCAAATCTTTTAGATAAAAAAACTCTCGTTTGGTTAGCTTTGCAAATGTTAAATGCTTTTTGTTTAAACAATTGACTCAGAGGTCGCTGTTTGTTTTTTCAAAGAAAATGCGGCACATATTCTGCACTTTAATGCATTCAGATACAAAAGCAGTGCTGTCCTCTAGTGGACAGCAAATAAGCTAGGATAGAACAATCTATCTTGATTAACTTAAGATCTAAATAGCTTTCACATACACTTTTAAGATTAAGAAAATGCAGATTTCCGCAAAGTTAATTAAAAAAAACTAACCCTATAACAAAAACTCTAGCTCCTTGTATTCAACAACATATCTAAGGAATTAAAAGATTTTCAAGGACTGATGTTATACAAAGATGTTTACTCAAAGTATTTCATACCTATTAATCAAAATCTTTGAATGCTGATGATACCTGAAAACTGTATCAGCACTCAGCACTTTTCAATATATAGACCTTTTATTACCAATGAGAAAGTCTAATTTACTGGAATGATAAACACTTGGGTAGGTAAATTGGCAACACCTTCCAGCTATAGCCTCTGAGTATTTCTAAAAAGCATACATTTCTACTAAAACATTCTACTTCTCTCTTGAGTTAGGGAAAGAAATATTTACTTAAGAAATACTGACCAACAGGGAGGACATTTTCTGGCATTTTATTACTAGCTGGAGGTGTAGAAGGCCTGAGGTTTAACCTAGTCGGTTATTAACAACCTGGAAAAATCTTTTTCTGAAAGTCACTATTACTATCATAAATCAAGTATTACAAAAGTATAAAAAACCCTACTCTTTCAGGTTTCCAAAAGTTTTAAAGCTGAAATGGACATTGGGATTGATGTAATGTTCTATTTACAACTCTGGTCTCCTACCATTAAAAGGCCAGAGCAGAAATTTATAGGGAAAGTAGGACTTCACTTTCAATGTTCCACTAGGTTTATAACTGAAGAATAAGGTCTGATGTATCAGTCCTTCATCAATCCAGTAAGAACCAGTTGGAATAGTTAAGTGTTTAGCCTAGGGCACTTAATCCTTTATCTAGACTTTACTAGAAAATTAGGAAGCAAAATGTACATCCTATGTCTATTATAAATATACTTACCTGGTTACTCAGTGCAGCTTCTGAGAAGAGTAGAAGGAGGTGTCTGTATCCCACAATTAAGAAGCCATGGAAGCAGAACAATTCTAGCAACTGCTTCATAGTAGCCATTGCAAGAGGAAGTTTTCACTTCCCTTGAGCTCCCATGCCAGGACCATCTGGAGGCCAAAGATTCAGAAGAGGCTGCTGGACTGAAGCAGGGCACAGTGGGTCTTCAGAAAGTCTTCTATTGCTCTGCCTCAGTATTCTTTGATTTATAAGGAAGCCCTCATTGGTTAACCAGCAGGAACACAGATTTGGGTTCCAATGAGTTAACATGGAATAGTTACAAATATGCCCATCAATTTCTCTTCTCTGCTTATCCTCAGTATGTGGGTCACGTCCCCTCTTACTGATTGTTTGGAAGGGGCTGGAGCAGTTATATATACTGAGCCTCTAGCTGATGGGACTTGCATACCAACTTTAGGCCAGAGTTTTTTCCCAAGTTACTAAAAACTGGAAAGTGCTATTCACACAGAGAAGCAATTTCCCAGCTAGATCCTTGAGATTGATCTTGAATACATCCACAAATACACATACACAAAAGATACACCCCAATTCAACTGTCCCCATACTAAAGGGGTGGGAAGATTATTGATCAGCAGACATCATCCTTCTCTGAAAACAGAAATTGTATAGTAACCCAAAACTCACTTTCCTCTGAGAGACAGTCTGCTCATTCACCACACCTGGCACATGACAGGCAGTGAAACGATAAGGAGGGATGAGCACAGTCAGCATATTAGACTGAAGTACAGGAGGACAGAGGAAGGCTACTGAAGAATCAATGTGGATACTGTAGGGTTCCATTTTTTAGTATTTTATGAAAATGTGTATATTGGACCAGATTGCTATTCTTCCACTTTCTTCAGCCAATACATAGGACTTCAATACTCATCTGCTATAACATGCTCCTAATCCTACTTAATTACATGTGTCCCCAATATATTTTTGATGTAGGTAGAAATGGCATCATAGTCAGGGCCCTTCTTCTTTGATTTGGGTGAAAATTCAGGAATAGAATTTGACTTCCTATACTGTTTTTTCTTTTTAAGATTAAGCTTCAGGACTCTCAGCTATCACTACAGATGTTAAAGTTGTAAGAAAGGTAAGTATGCAATAGTGGCATTTTTGTGTTTTGGATCTGGGCAAAATGCTGGGAGGAGGATATTGCGATTCCTGTTGAAGACTTGTTTGGCTGCACAGTTGACTAGTGTCCTTAGGGCCATAGTGTTGTAATGGAATATGAGATAACAAATCTCTACTAACAAGGCTTCTAAGTTCAGATGCTGTCTGGGAAGAAGAGGTGACCATTACAAAGACCACTGGAACAGTTAGGAATGAGATGGACATTGAGCTCATTGTTTCAAAAGCTGTAACAGACCATGAAACAACAGATTAAGAACAATAAAAAGTTTGTGGTTTCATGATCTCCAACAAGGCAATCCAGTTACATTGGGTTGAGCAGATAATGACCTTTTCCATCTCAAACCAGAGGACTGACCTTATTGCTGCCATGTGTCCTTTCAGAATGTTGGCCCGTGGTCAGGTCATCCTGAAAGAATTTCACAACAGAAAATACGTAGATGACATTGTAGTCATTGTTCTTTTCTAAGCCACCTCATGCAATCATTTGATGTCACTGAATGTGGATTCTTTGCTAGATTCAAGGAGAGCTGTGTGTGATAACTGTCTGAATAGCTAGCTCAACTCATCTAACTCTGTTCAGCATCCACTCTGGTAGGTTCAGGTTTTTCATTTCACTCAGTGATCAGGCCCTGTGTGAGTAAATCCTCTAAAGATGGAAGTTCTATCACAACTGAGTTCCTAGCCACATCAATTTGCAGTAGAGCTCAGATGGCCACAAGATTGAGGAAATTAATACCAGACTGGACTATTTTGCTTTAAACATACATACTACTTGATCAGAAGGGGTTTCAGGGCTTGGAGGAGAAGTAATATACTTTTGTATGGCACCAAATGCTGGGCACTTAGGCCTGGGCTACACTGGGTGGGGGGGGGGGGGTTCGAATTAAGATATGCAACTTCCGCTACGCGATTTGAATAGCTGAAGTCGAAGTATCTTAGTTCCAGTTACCTGGCCGTCCTCACAGCAGCAAGTCAACCGTGGCGGCTCCCCTGTCGACTCCACTTACTCCTCCTACCGAGGTGGAGTACAGGTGTCGATTCGGGGATCGATTTATCGCGTCTAGAGAAGACGCAATAAATCGATCCCCGATAGATTGATCGCTACTCACCGAGCAGGTGGGTAGTGAAGACGTACCCTTAGGAAGAGACAGGAGCAGATCTTGAATACAGTGGAAATGAAAATGTTAAAATGCATGCTTGGAGTTACAAGGATGGACCATATTTGGAACAAACGAATTATAGGAAGTATCAATTACAGAAAAGTTGAGGGAATCCAGTCTTAGATGGTTTGGGCATATGAAAAAAAGACTAGAAGAATATATAGGAAACAGGGTGTTTAACTTACAAGTGGAGGGTAAGTGAAGGGCAGGAAGACTCAAAATTAGATGGATGGATCATACAATAGGATTTGATTAGCTGCGGAGTTTCTGAGGAACTGCTTCAAGACAGACTGGAATGGAGACGACAGACTTGAAGATCTGACCCCAAACACATAAGACTAAGGGCACAGCTACACTGGAAACTTCAAAGCGCTGTTGTGGGAGTGCTCCCGCGGCAGCGCTTTGAAGTGCGAGTGTGGTTGCACGCGAGCGCTGAGAGAGAGCTCTCCCAGCGCTCCTGGTAATCCATCTCCACAAGGGGATTAGCTCTGAGCGTTCGGTGCCTGTTTACACTAGTGCTTTAAAGTGCTCTGACTTGCTGCGCTCAGGGCGGTGATTTTTCACACCCCTGAGCCAGCAAGTTAGAGCGCTATAAAATGTAAGTGTAGCCAAGCCCTCAGACTAGAAGAAGAAGAAGAAGGGGAAGGGGAAGGAATACAGTTATCAGAGAGTCTTGGGATGGCTTGATTTTCCACTCCATTATATCAGTTTAAATAGACAATTCTATTGACCTCAGTGGAATTATACAAGCATAAAACCAAAGCAAATGAACAGTGAATCAGGACCAGTGTATTCTTCACATCTGGCCCTGGGGTCTTTTATCTCTGAGCAATAGATTTCTCTCTTGTGTCTGCTACTACCTACAGGTTGATGAGCTCTTACTGTATTTGGGACAGATGAAAGTGTAGTGTTCAAAGACCATTTCCCTGTGTGGACCCATCTTTTGAGCCAATCTGCTTGACACTTCAGGTGCCTTTTACGTGCACGATATTGAGCCAGATTACATGATACTTTGCCAATTACAAGGCGGCCACAGTTTTCTGATTTAAGAAGTATAAATCATTCCCACTTTTTTTTGGTTAAGTACACAAAAGTCTGCAATGACTGTAACCACACTTTTGTGAACACTTCTTTTGTGTTGTTAAAAGAGCAAGGGTTTGTAAGGGAAGTGGAAGGATATGAAAGCAAACCCGAGGAACCTTTAATGTCTCCATCTGATGGGGAGTGCAATTCCACTTCTTGAAAGTCAAATGAGGAAATTCTCTGGATGAATGCTGGTGAGGATTGAGGCTCATGTCTCCATGTGCAATTTCTTGTTCATAGATGGTCTGTTGAGAACCCTAAAGTCTAGTATTCTCTTCAATCCTCCAAATTTCTTAAAATACATGAAAAAAATGGAATAAAACTGCCAAGAAATTCTCCTGGAGCATGGGGAGCAACCTACATTATTGCCCATTTGGAGAAGTGCGGATGAGAAGTGCAGATGAGAAGTCTGCATAAGAACCAATTTCTGAGGGTTCTCTCATGACCTCAGTTGCACAAAGCAATCTAGAGGGTTCTTCTCTAATGCAGTTATTTATCTTCTTATTTGAGTTAGCGTGCTAAAAATAGCAGGTGGATGTTGTGGCTTGGAGCTCAGAACAGGGGGTTGAGCAGCCTTGAAAGCCTGAGCTGCTGCCCAAGTTGCAATGTCCACACTGCTATTTTTTTAGCAAGCTAGCATGACTGTCTACCCAGGCCCTGAGGCTTGCTCCCAGCTTCAGTGTAGACATATCCAATGTTATCCCACTAATCCCATTGTGTCTGAGGTAAAACAGCATTCCATGGCTGACTATATCAAATGCCACAGGGAAGTGCAGATGATACAACATTCCTGCAGTGCTTCCAAGACATCCTGTTATATGAATGGGCTGAACTCAAAGGAAGGAATGTATCAGATTATCAGTCTTCTGTGCAATGAGTGGTTCCTAACATTCTGAAAGGCTCTCTCAGAAGTGGGTGATTTTCTCTGAAATGCACAGAAATGTTTTTCTTGCATGTAAACAGGAAGGGATCAGATCTCAAACTGGTGGAGGATGTTCAATTCAGAACAGGAAGATATATAGCTTCCATTTCCTAAATCCTCATCCAGTTCAGAAATCAATTCCAGGGATTGACTAGCTGTGAGGGTAAGGGCAGAGATTACTTGTGAAAAGCCAAGCATGGATAGGTGGTTTTGGGCCATACTGGGAAATACTTGTCAACGTGGATAAGGAAATCTTCCAGACATTACATTTTGGGAATGTTATATTCATGTCCAATAGCATCTCAGTGAGGTCTTCTAGAAAACATTTGGTGTTTAGAGGTCTAGAAATTAAGCGTATTCACATGTTAGACTTGTTTCGGCATTTCCAACATCATTGCATGATTTTTGAAAATTTTAACCAAAATTTTTCAAAAGTGACCTTTCAATGAAAGTCAATGGGATTTAGGCTCCTAAATGCCTAAGTCACATTTGGGAGCAAGGCTCGAAAATAATTTAGGCACTTTCAAAATGTTACCCTTTTTCTCTAGGTGTCCCCTTCTGTATTTGAGGTTAGACTAGAAAAGGCTTTGAGTAGTCTAATTAATCTAGGTCTTTGGTGCCTAAGTAGACAGGAAGGATGAGAATAGCTAGATTCTCCTGTTATGCAGGCCAGGTCAGGAGTCTCTTTGGATGAGGTTATGGATGATAAAATCTTCCTGACCACTGATCAGCAACAGGCTGCTGCATTTTGAACCAAACTGAGATATTTTTAGAGGAAGCCAAGAACTGGATAAGTAAGGACTGTTGTAAGTCAGGATGTAGGCAGATTGGTAGATCTGAACGGAGAAAGTAGCTTGACATTAGTCTTCTTTTATGGTTACCAAATTTAGATACACAAAAGGAAGGAAAAGCTCAAAAATCAAATCAATCATACTTACCTATGAGAAAATATTTAAAAAATGCCTTTTGGAACTCTGAATTTGGACTCTTATTTTTCTCACGATTCTCAAGTGGAACTCCACATATCTATATCTATAAATGTAAGATTACGCACATTGACACCGAATCACTTTGTTTCACTGCATTTATCAGTCTTAGCTTACCTATGTATGTTGTCTTGACCAGATGGAACAACACCCAAGTTTGCTGCCTTTACCACCTTCTCAAGTAACACAAGACGAGTGGAATTCTGTGGAGCAACAGTGATTGTTGCAGATGTCTCATTCATTCCAGTCAGCATTCCTGAAACATTAAGAGAAGTTTTTTTGTTTTTTTTTTTAATACTACTTTAGGAAATCTACAGAAACAGATATATGGTCTGTTACTGAATAAGAGCAAGAAGACTTATAAACCTTATTTTTCATGGGGTTTTCTAGAAGAAAATTACATATAAAATTAAACTATTTATCAAGAAACTGACTTAAAAAAATTTAAGTATGTGTAGATTTATATAAAAGCCCAATTAATTAACTTGTGATTTTAAAATAATTTTATAATAATAAATAATTTAAAATAATTTTATAGCTCACGAAAGCTTATGCTCAAATAAATTGGTTAGTCTCTAAGGTGCCACTAGTACTCCTTTTCTTTTTGTGAATACAGACTAACACGGCTGCTACTCTGAAACCTGTCACTATACTCCCTTGTAATTTCATTGCAGATTATTCTCTAAATTTTACTTCTTTTCCTTTTGCAGTCAATCAGATCAGTTTAGTTCATGAAGATAAAGTTAAAATTATCAGATCAAAAACTCAGAAACACTGTTTACTCAGCTAGTATCTGTCTCTTAAAGAATGTAATGATAAACTATATTTGATTAAAATATGTCACTACAAAATACAGCTAAAATGTCAACCCTCCCTGCTATCATATGAAGAAAAAAATGGAATAAAAATGAAAGGAGAAATGTAATTCAAGAAGGCTATACGTAAGAAAAAAAATTCTTATATCAACACCCAGTGCTTAGAACAGCATTTAGCAGGTCATCTATGTTAATTAAAATCCAGAAAAAAATCCCCTGGAGAGCTTCACATAGTCCTTATATGAAAATCCTGCAGGAATCTATGCTATATTCAGATGCTAAAACTGTTTGTAAAAACAATGAAATGTAGGACCTCAAGTAGAAGCGGTAAAGAAATAAACCAATGTCAAATATTTATATGCACAATAAAATTAAGTAATCAAAACTATTTAAAATTCTCAAAAATCCTATCCTTTTAGAAATATATACACAAATATACTGCAAATTCCATTCAGATGCTTAATAAATTTTATTTTGAAAAGTCAACATAGGCATACATTAGTATGTGAATCAGTGTTTGTCACAAAAACTGAAATTCTGAATAAAAAATAAAGCAATAAATAAGTAATACAGGTGATATTTTAGAACATAATTTACTCATGGCAAAAGCAAAAATAAATATCTACCTTCTATAAAAAAAATCAGCATTAGCATTATCTAACCTTGGAAACAGTACATTCTGTTTCAGATTGTTTAACTTCAATATTAGGCAAAAGCTTTAAAAACTACATACACAATCTAAAACTGCTTTTAAGCAGAGCACAAGCACTGACATAACACTGCTGAGAGATGTGTGTACTCATTTAGGATTTAAACCTTCTCCATTAAGCTCTATTGAAGAGCAAATGCTGAATAAATGAATGCAACTATGTTTATGTTAAAAGCCTGTTTCCCACAGCATGTAATTAAAGGAAATGTTGTACAAAGCCAGTACTTTTGTCAAGCTCCTGTAAATGGAAAGATGGATAGCACTCAGAGAAGTGAATGCATTGCTTCATATTTAACCTTAACACTCTTGTCATTAATGGTTTGTCTAACTTGTTCTATAAAAGACAAGGTACTGCTCCATTGAAGTAAAATTAAAAAAATCAACTAAACCATGCTTTTCAGAACAGAAGATTCATTATCGTTGACTAATGTATTGGCATAAAGCAAAGTAACATCCTATCAAGTAAGGCACACATTCAATCTGCCTTTCCACCCCCCTTTATTTTTAACTCATGCTGTTTTATTGTTATAGGCAATTTGTACCACTCAGCATGACAGTGTAAACTGAATCAAGATTAATTTACATGCAAAAGAACACTTAGGAGAGCAGCATGGTAAGCAAATGTATTGTCTCGATTGCTGAGGTGGAAAAGAACCTGGAAAGAAAAAAAGGTGCTCTAATTAAGGGGCATCAAATATGATTGCTTGTGGTAGTTAAGGGCCAGAAAATAGTAAATGTCTGACCACTTAAAGAATTAGTATCTTGCTTATTAGGAACACAAGTTAGATCCATAAATCTTAATAAAATTAAGTAAATGTGTTTTTTAATCCCTGGTATTTCTAAAGTAAAATGTGCCAGGTATACTTGACTTAGTTAAAAATTTCGCAAAATTATCAATTACATTTTCAACTATGAAAAAACTGTAAAATGAAGCCAATTAAAACAACTATGTGTATACACTTTAAAAATAAAAATATTAATGGTAAAATACTAATTAATAACCAGTTATAAAAAACATGTGCCACCTTTAACATGGCATTACTCATTGGAATCTAAGAAAACTCTGGTCAGTGCACAGAAAGGCAATTAATTTGGGTTAATTAAGTGTTACAATGAATCAAGAATACACTGTTTGAATAATAAAAGGAAATGAAATTGGAAAAAAATTATACTGATGCAAAAAACATCTGATATATTGTCATCTATCAGAGAAAACTGAGCTCAATCCTATTCCCATTCAAGTCAACTGGACCTTTGCCACTGATTTCATCAAAAGGAAGAGAGTCAGGCAAGATGATGTGAGGATAGAGGCCCCTGTGCTACAGTTCTTACTCAGACAGAATTCCCACTGAAGCCAAGTGGAGTTTTGTCTGAGTAAGTGCTGCAGAGATGGCATGGAATGCTGAAGCCTAAGATTGAAACAAGTATTTAAAACAACAAAATTAATTAGTCCATTGCTTCCAAATGGTCAAATCACCAAATCACAACATTAATTAAGCGACTGCTCAAGACTGTATGGATAGGGAATGAATCACCCTGAAAGAGTTTCTCCAGTTCAGAATTGATGGCAAAGTGAGCTAATGTTGCACGGCTCAGCATATGATGCATAGTATATAGATAAATACAGCTTTCCGTTTTCTAGTGTTGCCACCAGGAAACCTTCACAGGCATGAATATTCAGCACCCTGTCTGTCCCCCTCCTGCTTATGCCATGGGGGAAAAGGAAATACACAAAATGTGACTCACAATGAAAAGCAACATAGTGTAACTGAGTGAAGATGGGAAACAGTGAATTGTTTTCTTGCATTATTGCTATAATGTTGTATGTTCCGTCCTTAGTATTCTTATTAGATTGCACATGCAATTTAGACCTAATATTCTTAAAAGCCATGTGTATCTCCTAATTTTTCCCCATACAAATTTGCTGCCACCCCTAATTTCCACCCTCCACCGTTTCCTATTATTAACTTTGAATGCAAACATAAAACAAAGTATCTCAAGATACAAGGTTTGAAAAATCTTTTGACCAAAATAAGGAAAAACATGAAAAATAAAAAATAAGGTGTATAAATCGGATCTATTTGGAGAATGAAGTAAAATCAAAGTTAACATGGAATGGAAACACATTTGTTAACTTCTAAACTGACCTGCATTTTACTATAGTAAGATTTGTGTTGCTAAAATTTGAGGAAATTCATTTCTTATTTTGATTTGGGATTTTCATTTACCAAGCCCATATAGCAATTATCTTAAAATACTCCAGCCTGTTCCTAGATCTGTGTAACAAATAAATACACATGTAAAGTTTAGAATTGAGACCTCTATTACCAAGAGTTTTCTAAAACAGCTGAAATCTATAACTAAAAAGATGCTATAGAAGAGGGTTTTAAACATATGGTAAATTTGCCAGCATCAAGTCCTGCATCAAAGAATGAATTCAGGAAGACAGAAAGAACGATACAGAAATGCCAAGAGACCTTCATGGATTTACAAATACTTCATATAAACAAAATTTCAAATAGCTTTATTCAGAGTAGCCTTTCTGCTCTATTAAACATAGCAAACAGCTGCCAGATTTATTCAGACAAATAATCAACAACCATAGAAGTAAAATGGCAGAAGAAAAAGGAATTTTGGCAACAACTCCACAGAGGACTATAGCTATTCTCAAAAGTGCACTTCTTCTATGTTCTCATGGTTCTATATGGTCAGTCAGGGGAAAAAAAGCCCTCGGTCAAAGCAGAGAAAATGATCAAATATCAAGCAAGCAAGCAAGCAAGCAAACCAAAAAGTGGGGGAGAGCACGACAACCTTCTTTACTTACGGTATACCCCAGCTACAATTTTCAGAAGGGAACAGTTTAAAACAAATGTGCCAAAGCCTCATTTAATCACTCACCTTGGTTTGCTGAGCAGGTGTAAAGCAGTTAGGCAGGCTTTAGCCAGCAAAGGGTAAGAACAGCAAATAAGTATCAATTGGTTAAGAAAAAAAATTCACAATCCTAACTTTTCACGGCAGTGATCAACTTCACAGAAAATAATACAAGTAATACTTAGATTGCATTCTTAATCATTTAAAATATAAAAGTAACTGTAAGAAAGATGCAAAAGTGATTATTAATAATATATAGCATTGCATAGGATTACTCGTTGGTGTTCTTGACTGCTTGATAGATATACTGGGTTTCTGAGCTTTACACAGCCATGAGATGGAGTCCCGTGGGTACATTCTCATCTCAGTGGGAAAGGATTTACGCATGTAAATCCCCATTCATTGAGATGGATGAGAATATACCATTGTAAATTTGAAAATGCATCCAAAGCTCAAGCTTTTGGACTTTAAAAGTACTGCAGTAAATTTGAACAAAATTCTTAGCTGTGTGAACTGTTCAATTTAGTAAAACCAGCTATTATATATTTTTATTATTCATATAGTAAGAACCATTCAAATTATCAAATGCGTTTGCGTCCAGGCCAAGCCACAATCTTGGATTTTATAGAAATGCTGACTTTCTTTAAAAGCACTACATTAAGAAAATTGACCGCCGAGGTGTAGACAACAACATGGTTCCTTTTTAAAAGGCTACACCAAAGGGAAGCCAAAGAGTTCGTTTTTAATAGTGCGAAGAGTTGTTTTAAAGGGGTATGATTGTAATGAACTTCAAAGTAGTTGGGAGAAAAAGTACATTAACTCTACACTAGCAATAGTGTTGGAATAAAGACTAATAAAAGGAGACATCATTGTATTAATACACATTTGGATTATTTCTCTGAGCTGGTGGGTCTAAAATTCCTGCCATTAGCACTAATATGAAATGCATTACTGAGTAATGTTAGGAAACCATAACTCTCAGGGCCAAAAGGTTGATTATGGACTATGTATGTGGAGGGACTGTTTGTTTTTTTAAAAGATATATTAATCAGTTATCAAGTACCACTGGAATGCACACACTGTGTGCTTCTAAAGGTATTTTCTAAACCAAGCCATTAGTATGAGATTGAAAGAGACTGCACAGAGTAGCATCAATAGCTACATACATAAAGTGATTTCTGGGCATCTGTATAAATGTGCAAGTGAAAAGCATTGTAGTGCATGCACATGGAAATCAAAAATGCATTTATCAAAGTTACTGAAATAATATTTCTCACCTTGCTCTGTCTTAAAGTCCTTCTCTGACATAGTGACAGGTAAAAGTAATTCTCCAACAGGGGGCTGAATATTAACACTGAAGTGATCTTCCTTTGTACTGAGAGAAGAGAAATTACACAGAATTGAACACTTTTTTGGGGTAAGAAAATATTCTATATAACCAAAATTAAATTGGAGCAAATATGTTATCAACTGATTTTGTAGAATTTACCTTTCTGATTTTCACTTTGCTAATCCAAAACCTTGCTAATTCTCACCAAAAATCTGACTGCCTCATCCTACTTCCCAGCATAGATGCAAAAACAAGGTGCTGCAGTGAGCTTTTGTATTTCTAATACTGTTACTTTTATTGCTATGCACATGTTCTTGTCAACTAAGAAGTATCAGATAAACTAAACTACACGCTTGCTAAAAATCAACGTTATATGATTTTTAAAAAACTGTTTGTTCATTAGTTAATTTGCAAAGTTAAATAATCAGCAACATCCCAGCAATTAGTCTGAATTAGCAAGATTCTACTTCTCCTGTTTTAATACCACCAATACGTTCAAAGAATTGTCTTACGCAAAGTGTAATATCCAGGATCAAATATTTTAACAATCTTCCTATTTAGTATGAAACATTTTTCTAAACAAAACAAGGATCTTCTATAATACAGTCACTTCTAAACTTAACAAGGACATAATTTGGAAGGGCACAGAATATTGTCTGAGAGACATAGAAAAAACTAATTTGAAAAGCAAGAAAAATATTTTATCAGTTCAATTTTGAAAACTTCTCATTTTTTGACATAGCAAAAAGTAGGCTACTGGTTGATCAGAAGCCTTGATGGAAACTCTCTCAAATATGGGACTAGTTTTCATAACAGCAGATAGTTTAAAAACAACAACAAAATAGCACATCGGCAGTATTCTCCTATTAAAAAAACAACATATGTTACAGATTCCTTCTTAACCCCTTCCCTCCCCCCCAAAAGACAAACACTGTTCATCTCATTCTCTGCCAGGGTCAAATTATTTGTACCTGAAACTAATTTTACAGAAATTCAAGATATGTCCACATTACCATGTTTGGTTGGCTGACTACAATATGCAACATCCAGCTAAGAATGCATTTACAATTAAAATCTTTGTAGTAGCCATAGGGCAAGTGAAATTTTGGAAAGAAAAAAAAAATCTCTTCACTAACTGGTCTGCCAAATAATCAGCAAATATTGATTGCTTGTATGCCTGAGCTATCCTGCTTAAACATATTGGTACAATCATTAGTAGTACAAAAATCAATTGCTTAATATCCATGGTATTTAAATTAATCTCATTTGTTATTGATTTTTTATAATTTTTTCACCTTAGAAGTCTGAAATTAGATTGGCTGATGTAGGAAACAGCACTGGATGATTAATATAGAAGTCATATTTTTCCTCTGATTAAAAAAATTACATGACAAAGTATCTGAAATCAGAAAAATATTTGTTTTATATGCCAGTTACTTAAAATTTAAATAGTTACTGTATTTTAACCAGTTGCTACAATTTTAGCAACAGAAACACTTAGAAGATAAATAATTTTAGAATATATAAAATGTGATTTTTAAAACTTGTGATATGCTGTAATTAAGCTTTTAAATGCCAAATGTAGATGTGTCAAAAGTAATGTAGCAGAACAGTAACTGACATTATTACTCTAAATCTAAGATCAGTAAATATACACTAAAATGATTCTTTAAAGTCTGGCTGAGATAAGCTTTATAATGATTTATGTCACAGAATGTTATTCCATTTTATAAGTAATTTTTAACTCTATCCCTGCTTACAATCCTGACATGCATTATTTTTCTTAAATAGTTTGAATGCTGTCAGTTTAGCTAATGACAACAGAACACTGAAATAGCAAGGATGCAGTCAGTATATGTTGAGACTGAAGTGGGCTGTGACATAGGACATAATATTTTTTCATATGAGACCAGGAATTTGGGAGTGAAAGAATGAATCTTTAGCCAATTGCCCCAGATAACATTTTTCTATATTGTTTAAGTGGCTTGTCTGAACTAAAATGGCTACAAGGAATTCAACAACACCTTCATAATAATTTAACAAAACAAAACAAAACCACTTTTGTAAATGTAACCAAGAATGATTATGGGATAATTCAGCATGCTGTTGGATCTACTGCAGACCATGCTATTTATACATTAATCTGACGTACTGTATTGACGACATAGTGTCTCCAGATTGTACCTTTTATAGTGGGAAAGTATCAATGTAGCCTGGCTCCTACATAAGCATTCTAAAGCAGTGGGAAAGGACCCTTACTAAGTACTGTCCAACCCAGTGGCTCTTGGGGGCATGCAGAGGTCTTCCAGGGAGTATGTCAACTAATCTAGATATTTGCCTAATTTTACAACAGCCTACACAAAAAGCACAAGTGAAGACAATACAAACTAAAATTTCATACAATGACTTGCTTTATATACTATATCAGCAGTTCTCAGACGACGGGCTGCAACCACGAAGTACATCACAAGTTCGCTTTAAGGGGGTTGCCAGGGCCAGTGTTAGACTTGCTGGGCCCAGGGCAGAAAGCCAAAGCCCGAGCCCTGAGGTGCAGGACTAAAGCCCAAGCCTAAACAACTTAGTTTTGCAGGACCACTTACGGTATGGGACCCTGGGCAATTGCCCAGCTTGCCACCCCCCTAATGCTGGCCCTGAGAGTAGAACAGACAATATGGAGAAAAACTTAATTGTTGCTGTCGCTTCACTGTCTGCCAGAATGACAAGGCTCACAAGTGAAAAACAGGCTCAAGTATCGCACTGAAATGTAAGCACAATATTTATATTCCAATTGATTTATTTTATAATTATATGGTAAAAATGAGAAAGGAAGCAATTTTTAAGTAATAGTATGCTGTGACACTTTTGTATTTTTATGTCTGATTTGTAAGCAAATAGTTTTTAAATGAGGTGAAACTTGGGGTGCACAGGACAAATCAGTCTCCTGAAAAGGGTTTCAGTAGTCTGGAAAGGTTGAGAACCACTGGTCCAACCAAACAATCCACTCCCCCTTAAAAGTAACAAACTCATTAATATTTCTTAATAAAGCCATGAAAATAGTTTTGTGGATCTGATGCCTGTTTCCACCTCCTCCAACTTTCTCAATAGGTTTTTCTGCTCACTGGATGGCCAAAAGTCTTGTTGCTTGTTCTTATGATCATTAGGTAAGATTTACTTTATTTCAAGCTAGAATTGCTGAGATCCAGCATACTTTGATACAATTATTTTTCAGCTGCAGAAAACCATTCCTCCTTTACTCCAATCACTACAATTCTCATTACACTGAATATCAGTGACTCTAAATGTTGGTATTTTTTCCAGGCCTGTAATCCCTACATAGGGATCTGATGCAGTGTATATCCCACATATAAACACAACTATGCCACCTGCCTGTATTTGGAGAATAGGCCAGGCTTGATTAAAGATGAAGCCTAGGTGTGGAAGGAGCTGAGCAGTGACTATAAAGAAAGAAAGCAGATTAGAAAGAGATTATAAAGAGACCGCAGGAGAGAAACTCTAATCCCAGTCACTCTCTGGGACTAGAGAGTTGAGAGCCTAGGAGGGTCAAGGAAGAAGCTGAGGGGGAGAGATGGCCCTGGGATCCTCTCCTGAGTTGAGAAGTCTGGCAGGAGGCTAGGAGAAACACAGAGCAGCCACTGAGGTGGAGAAAGTTCCAGTGGTAAAACCTGATAAAATAACAGGATTAGGACCTTGCAGAGAGAGAGCGCACTGGGAGGTGTTCCATTAAGGAATATAGAGAGATGAAAGATCAAGCCCGAAGAGGGCAAAAGTGGGTTTACTTTTGTACTTTTAGTTGGAGATTTTGCTGGAAGGTTCCAAGGAGAGCCCTATGAGTCCTGGCCCTGAAAGAAGGGTGAACTAAGAGACGCAGGAGAGACAATGCTTGATAAAGAGGCTACACCAGGAAGATGTCCAGGGAGGCAGCAGCAAGGAGCCTGACGGAGCAGACCTTGCATGCTGGTTACAGGGTTCCTGGACTGGAAACCAGAATAGTGGGAGGGACTGAGCTACCCTACCAGTGACTGTGGAAGGTGGCAAGAAGCACTGAGAAGGGAATAAGGATGACTGAATGATGAGTAAAGGGTGTGAGGACTACAGGACTCAGAGTCAGGATTAAAGACCTTTTGTAAGGATGCTGGACTTTCAATCATTTGGACTTTGTTACCCTGGAAGGTTTGGGTCTAAAACATGACCTGACCAGAGGTGTGAGTTGCCAGAAGAGGCAGACCACGATGGGACTGGCGTGACTATTGTCAGGGGGCACTAACCACAAAAGAGCTGCTGCACCATGCCCTGCCATGCCAAGAGGTGTTCCAGTAGTGAGCCCACCCTTCTACAGGAGCCAAAAGCACTAACGTAGGCATAGTGGGTCCTCTTTTATATGTAATTTAATTAGGGATTTAATTTTTTAAAAGTCATCATATTAAATACTAAATTTAAAGTGTTTGTTACTAAATACAAATCTGGATAGTAAGAATGTAATTTACATAAAATAATGTAACTAAGAATTGAATTCAACCCTATTTAAAATTAATTTAACTACTATATAGCAAAACCGTTAAGAAATACTTCATAGCTTAAAAGTTCCTATTAGAAGTAGTTTTAAGAGTGCCAGAAGAATGGTTAAGACTATACTGAAACATCTCTTGTAAATGCTCTTGCTTCAAGTCTCTTGGGAGATTACATTTATAATGAAATACAACAGAAAAGAAAATTTGTCAAACCAGGTGAAGAATTACAAATAGACACGGGGTACATAAAATCTGCATGGGAAGATTTCTCCAGTTTTCAAACCGAAAGGCCTTAAGCATTTTCCATGGCAGAAGTTACAACCTAAGTACAGAATAAGAGCCTCTCAATTAAAAGTCTGTTCAATGGAGCCCAGCAAGAAAAGGCTAGTATGTCTGATAACACTCCACTCCACTCCACAGCAGAATCTCTTAAGTATGGAGTAGTACTCTTCGGGAGGTACAGAACAAGCTAGGTTTCAGCATTAATTCTACTGTTGCCTGAAAAAAGGTATTAAACTGTAGAGAGACATGGTGGGTGAGGTAATATCTTTTATTGGACCAACCTCTGTTGGTGACAGAGACAAGCTTTTGAGCCACACAGAGCTCTTTTGAAGGCTTTCACCATATGCATGGCATTATTTCAGACTACATGGGTGCTATATCCAATACATCGAAGAAAGTTGTACAAACATAGGAACCAAGGGGGAGAAACACTCTACTTAATAGATTAAATGACATTACAAGATCACGTTTGATCATTTAGGAGGAGCATGATTTAAATTTTCTCCGGGATGCTTGGAACAGAAGATTGTTCTGTCACTTTTCTGTTCTTTTGCCAAACAGTTTGCTCCCAAATAACCAGGTCGACACCTGGCATTGTTTGGACCAGTCTGTCCTGGATCACTTATGCAAAAACCGTAAGTGGCTGTTTACCAGATGATCTTAAGAAATCCTCTTATCCCGGATAATGGTAGACTTAGGGGGCAAGGACAGCAGTGTCTACCTTTGAAACAAATGTAAATGGCATTACCACTTAGAAACATACAAAACAGAGTATTACCTGTTAATTCTCTATATAGGTTTTTATACCGTGGTTATTTGAGCACCTATCAACTTCTTGAAAGGATACAAAAGTCAACTACCTACCTTTGCAGGCCTGCACCCCTGGTTTAGATAATGTTTTCAAAGTCACAATAAAGAGGATGCCTGCTTCTTTAATGGAGGCCTTGCTACAAAGTTAGCCTTCTCCTATTCCCTTGATAACCATAAGACTGTAATACCATGCTAGGCCATAGTCTTGAACATGTCTTTTGCAGAGATTTTTAATTTCCTGATTATTTATATTCTAATTTCCC
This sequence comes from Eretmochelys imbricata, assembly GCF_965152235.1. Taxonomy (NCBI): domain Eukaryota; kingdom Metazoa; phylum Chordata; order Testudines; family Cheloniidae; genus Eretmochelys; species Eretmochelys imbricata. Next base: position 45,932,437 of record NC_135576.1, on the reverse strand, counting down.
ATAGTTTATATTCAAAGAGATACAAAGAACAGGAAGAAAAGTTGGGAGAGAAAGAACAACAATATTTAAGTTTCCTCTTGATTTCACCTTTCTGAGGTGTTTGGATTTTCTCTACTTTTCCAACTTTGGGGAAAGGAAGGGAAGCATCTGGCTAAGAAAGGCCCTGGATTTGCAGAGGTGGGAGCAGTTGTTCAGACCCAGCATTGCCTCCTCCAGCCTGATGTACTTGCTTTCTGGAGGTGGGCCAATTAGTGGTTGGCTTTAGAGTGACTGACAGTGGAGGGAAGAGCACCAGATTGCTTGTCTTCAAGTTATCCCTAGCGATAACTTACTGACCAGCTGACAAAGCACTGTCCAGGGAAACACCATATGAACAGGTGAAAATGTGATTGAGAGTGATATGAAAGCAGTTTTCTCTCTAACAACTGCCTTTGGTACACTTTCTATATAGCTTCCTGTATATTATTATTCAGATGCTATTACATGAGTCAAACAAGTCAGTGTTTATACCTGAGTTACTTGCACTTTTTAAAAAAATGACTTTTCAGGAAGAATAGGATCAGGATTGGTAAATAACTACTGGTTTTGTAGTCTCAATATTTTTGAGACAAGGTTGGATGTTAGGGTAACTGACTGATCCTTTTCTTTTTCTTCTTGATTGCAGATAGACATCCTGCTCAAGTAGATTTCAGGGTATAGAGGTGCCTGAAAGAAGGGAGGATACTTGCTTCTTCAAATATATGTATCTCTAAGAGATCTGGGGAAAAGGAGCACCTGTGCCCTTAAAAGAATATGCAGCAAGAGATTTCATGAGTAGGAAGAGACTGAAGAGAGCGGGTCTAATTCCCTTCTTGACAGTTTTCATAAATAATCTGCTAGATTTCCCCACCCTGACAAACCAACCTCTGGCTTGTGTGTGCAAATCTGCCGTTCAGAAAGGCTTTGGCCAGGTTGCGGTAGGTGGATGCAGAGCATCATCTCCCCTCTTTCCCAGCAGCAGATCTAAGTGCTGCCAGAAGTAGAGCAGAGACTGGCCCTTAACAGTTCCAGTGGCAGTACTGGGAGGAGCAGGGAGCGCAGTTCTTGGGGCTGGGTTTAGTAACCAGACCTGTACTATTACCATCTCTCTGCCATCTTTCAGTGTGTGCTGCGTTCCCTTGACCCCAAGTCTGCTTGTTATTTTGAGGGAGGGGAAAGGAGTGCATATAAGCACTTCTTCCCATTCCATTTCAGCTCTCTCCCCCTTCTCTCGGTAGTTGTGGTGACATCCTGCCCACTCCAACCACTCAGGCTCTTAGATTCTGGGTGTGACATTGCACTCCATATTCTTTATGGAAATATGCTTATGATATGAATATGGCATTACTCAGATATACTTCATGCAAGATGGCTCATGTAAGATATAATTGGAAAGGTTGTGATTTACTGAATGTGATTATCCAATTTGTATGCACATATCATTTTTGTATCTGAAGTTAGGAATATTGACCATGTATCTGTATTTCAAATGTGCTACCTTGGGTGACACCCACAACTAGCCATTCAGGTACAACAATGAAAAAGACAGATAAGGCTGATATCCCATCAGCAAAGACAATGGACTGTGAAAGAGCTTAGCCTTCCTGTGGATGCTCCAGACAGCCTAGGAGTAATGGCTGCTAGGACTCTGTAACGATGAAGCCTCTGGAGGGACACAACTGAGAGTATCAATTCAGGACAAATTGCTTAGAGCAGGGCAGTTATAGCCCAAGGCTGGGGTTCCTTGCACAACAAACCAGCCAAACAGAGAGGACTTCAGTTTTACCCTACAGGCTAACCAGAAGTCATACAAGCAATTCCCTTAGACACTCCAGTTTCCCAGTGTCACCACCAGTGCCACTCGTTATGGGGACAAATGGTTATGCAAACCAAAACCCCAGTAAAAGAAAAAAAGTTCTCTCAATCCCAAAGGACCAAGCTCGGGACCCAGGTCAATATATAAGTCAGATCTTACCCACAAATCACGCTGTTGCCAATTCTTTAGAATCTAAAATCTAAAGGTTTATTGCTAAAAAAAAAAGAAATATATATGAGAGCTAAAATTGGTTAAATGGTATCAATTACATACAGTAATGGCAAAGTTCTTGGTTCAGGCTTGTAGCAGTGATGGAATAAACTGCAGATTCAAATCAAGTCTCTGGAGTACATCCTCAGCTGGGATGGGTCATTCAGTCCTTTGTTTAGAGCTTTAGTTTGTAGCAAGGTTCCTCCAGAGGTCAAAGCAGGATTGAAGACAAAATGGAGGGGTTTCCAGGGCCTTTTATATTCTCTGCCATGTGGCTTGTGCTTCCTTTGTCTCAAATACAAGCTGCCCAGCCATGGCTTGAAAGCCTTAGATTTCTGATCATAGGCATATCCCTGTGTGCCTTGCTGAGTCACAAGGTGTATCTGCCTTCTCTCAATGGGTCAGTTGTATAGCTGATGGTCCTTAATGGGCCATCAGGCAGGCTAGGCAGTGATGATGCCAAATTGCCTGGGGTGTCACCCAGAAGTATAGCACAAGGTTGAAATACAGACAGTATAGAGACCCTGCAGAGCAACAATGGTCTATATGGTCACAGTTCGTGTCAATAACATCACAGACCCGGCAGAGTCATGTGACTGAGTCACCTGATGCTGGACCCCCTCTTGGAATGCCAGTGTTTTTCCACTGGAGGACAAAGGGTTCCCACCATACACAAAAGCTATATAAGTAGGGGAGTGACATCATCGTGGTTCTCCTCTGCCTCCCTGCCCAAAGAGACTCTGGGGAAACACCTTGAAGCAAGAACTGAACTGGGGGGAGAAGAGCTGAGCCCAGGCTGGAAGGGTGTTTAGACTGTGAGTAATAATACCTAAAGTTTCAAGCTGTAGGCCAGTGCAGCTGGCTTTCAAGAATCTTAGCAATCTGCCTAAAACAACATTTAGGGTCAAAAATTACTATTTGTAGCCAATTTCTTTAGTGTATTAAGTTTAGTCTGAGTGTTTTGTTTTATTTGCTCAGTAATTTGCTTTGTTCTGTTTGCTATCTCTTACAATCACTTAAAATCTGCCTTTTATAGTTAATATATTTGTTTTGTTTATTATTAAACCCAGTTTGTGCAATTTCTAACCGGGGGGGCAAGAAGTTGTGCATATCTCTCTTCACATTGAGGGAGAGGGTGAATTTTTATGAGCTTGCACTGTGCAGATTTTTCTACACAGCACAAGAAAACATACCTTTGGGTCTGTACTCCAAGGGAGGTGGGCACCTGAGTGCTGGGGCAAGTCTCTTAAGCAGAGTCTTCACAGAGCTGATCTCAGTGTCTTGTGTCTTTCTGCAGCTGGGTGTGGCCCTGCCTGTGTGTGTGCTACAGGAGGCTTAAGAGCCTGGCTCAGCAAGACAGGTTAAAGGCTGGCAGAACATGCGGGCTCAGCGGTGTCTCAGTACATCAGATGGCACCTTAAAGGAGAGCAAGCCTTCACACTGGGAAGACACTAATAGCACAGGCTTTTTCCCTTCCCCACATAGAGTCCTGATGGCCTGTCACAGAATTTTTCCAGGCACCAGGAGGTGGAGGAGAGGGAGAACAGGTTCTCATCACATCCAGCACTAGCCCATCTCTAGAAGTTTGTGTGGGGTTTTTTGGTTGGGGAGGGAGGAACACACTTGTTCCCCCTTTCCCAGATCTTTCAGAGCAGTTCATACTCCCAGGAGTCCCTCCCTTCTCTTCAGGCAACTGCCACGTTGGACCCAACCCCTGCAGTGAGGTAGGAGCTTATCTGAAAGAGGCTTTTGCCTGCAAACATAGGGAGGAAAAAAGGATAGGGAAGTTAGAAACCCTAAATATGCAACTCACTCACACGTACATGTACATAGGGGCAGGGTGTCTGTGTATACACATATATGCACATTTTTTTAGAAGATGAAGAATGGCCATTTACTCATCCTGACTCTCACTTTAAAAAAAACAAAAACCACACAAATAGCATTATTGGATAGAAAGGGGGGAAAGTCCATTTGCTGAGAGATCACACACGAAAGGAGGTGATGTGATGTGCTCACTATGAGCAGGCAGGATGAGCAACCTAATGTATGTTCTAAATAAATGCATTAGGAACAGTTTTCAAGTTAAAGAGTTTCTCCTTTCTCTCTAATTAGGTATGTGATCTTCGAAAGTTTTGCTTAATAAAATAGTGCTTATCAGGGAGGTGTTTCAAAGCTCGCAGAGCTTTCAAATCTGTATATTACAGTTTCTTCTTCACTGCCCTTGTTATGTTCAAGATCTTTTAAAAGTGATCTAAATATTTTATTAGTCATTTTTGCTTTTTTCTTAATATAGTTTGCATTTATTGAACCACTAACACTACAACATCTCGAAGCAGACAGGTAGTGTTTACTATGCAAAACACACAGCCAATGATTGGCATCTAAGACCAATTGATCTACCCATTACCACTATCTCCCAACCCCCACAAGCACTACTACAAAGCTATTGATTTAAACACTGCCGATCGGTTTCCATTTTCTGATTTTGGGCAGGCCAATTAAGAAAGTGAGTAATTGTGATTACACTGCTTCAGGATCAATTACATTTGATGCAAGACAAAGTGTGCTCCTTTTCGTAAAACATAGGAAAATAATTATGATCGGGGAACGCTTTACTGCTGTCTACGCCCCAAACAGCTCAAATAAATGACATACATATATATCTTCATGCAAGACAATATAGCAAAATAAAGGTGTAAGGACACCTTTTGTCAAAATATTCTTGAAATAATTCACACATCCACACACAACCTTTTGAACAAAAAACTTTTTAGAAAGTATCGAGAATTAAAAGAACTGCCATTGATTGTATTTTAAACAGATTCACATGGCTGAAAGACCACCACAAAACACAGAATTGCCTAATATACACATATATACTACAAGGATGTTTGGAACAATAAAACAGCAAATTTTACTCAAAGTACATCTATCTTTATTTTTTCCTCCTTCTACAGTATTCTCAAATATCAAAGGGTTTATTAATCAATGAGGCAAACAAAGTAAGCAATTCCTATTCTTAATTTAACTTTAAACTTAGTGTTTAGCTTGAGCTTTGTCATTGGGCTCACATTGTCCAAATCATTAAAATGACTAAAATGGTGTCTGAGGCAAATCTATTTACAGTGACGTTACTCATAGTCTGGTTGCTGTTCAGGAATATTGATCTGTCTTGTTTGTCTAATAGGAAAATAATAAACAATTACTAGGCAATGTTGGAGAAAGTAATCAGTTTTTATATATCACTAATATAGCAGACCTCCCAAAACATAAAGGTGATGATCTGCATAAAATCAATGTGTTATGCTACATTGCTTATACTCATCACTGCAGAGATTCTCAGCAATAAACGGTGTAAGTTTGGAACTGAATCATTTATATACCGTATATACTCGTTCATAAGCCAAATATTTTTGGTAAAAAAGTGACGCATCAAAGAGCGGGGGTCGGCTTATAAACAGGTCTACACCAAAATTTGATGATTTTAAACTCTATGAAATCACTGAATTGAATATCTAATACATTGTCATTTTGTTTACCTGGAGTGTCTGCAGGCATGGAGCCCCGCAGTTCCCTGTGGCCGCAGTTCACCTTTCCCAGCCAATGGGAGCTGCGGGAAGTAGTGCGCCAGGTAAACAAAATGTCCTGACCCACCAGTGGCTTATCCTGATGGGCTTGGAGCCAAAGTTCGCCAACCCCTGAAATATAGGGTAGGCTTATGAAAGGGTCATACAGTTTTTACTATTTTTACCTATCCATCTGGGAGGGTCGGCTTATTAACAAACGGGCTAATGAATGAGTATATATGGTACTTAAAGGGTGTACTTAAAATAAAAATATTTGCTCTTTTAAAAAAGAATGTATATGCTTGTTTAAAATATTCTGACATTATATATAATTTTAAAATAAAAAAGCTAAGTACATTTGTGTTCAGAGAAACAGATACCTTACATTTTTGTAACAATTTTGAAGTTGCATTGCCTAGAACTTTGCTTCCCTCATTATGTCAAAACAAAGCCTGTGCTGGACTAACGTGCTGTACAGTAAAATAAGCTTAGTTTTTAAAGACTTCGGATCAGTTCTTGAATACCATTGCTAATGTCATCATCCAGAAAGACACAATAGCATAACTTGTGCATATGCTACATGTCATACACATCATGCTGGAGATAACAATGTCTTTAAAATAACCTCACACTAGGGACTTAGCATACAAATGAATATCACAAAGAAAGGATTGTTGAGAAAAACATTTTCAATAGTAAACCCCCCCCAAAAAAGAGAAAATGTAATTTCTGTAATGGCTCTTCTTGAGCAGCATGTTTAACATGTGAAAGCACAGTAGCTTTTCCACTACAAAACCTATATCCCCAGTCTTTAAGAATCTGTAAGTTTCCAAACTACCGTTGATCACTGTGCACTATAATTTTTTAAATTATTAAACAAACAAGAGTACAGAACTTTCTACAAGGAAAGACAGTTTTCATCTAACCAGTTTGGGGCATTGTGATGGGGTTACAATTCCATGACCCATGTGGGGTGGCAAGTTGTGAGAAAAGTTGCTTGCAATATTTGTTTCAGTATATGTTAAGGGAAAGATAAAGACTAGCAAGCAGGTTCATTTAGTGACTTGGGCAAAAGAGTTTGGATTCTGCTAGTATTTTTGCATGACTTCACATTGCCTGACAATGGAGCTCCCAATGGGTGAGTAGGCACTTTTTCTGCTTAAATCAAAATACCTAAGGAACTCAAAAGCCTGCATTGTATCTAGGTATGATGATAATGAGCAAAGTATATATAAAAACATATAGGCAAGTCATTTTTGCAAATAGAGCAGGAGTCCCTCAAAGATTGTTGCTGTCAGTGAATGCCTGCATGTATATGAGCACTCTATGTTTGGCTATGATACTTTTCTTTGGTTTCATTTTGTTTTTTGATTTTAATGTTAGTAAATTACATATTAAAATGTTTCTGAAAATTCAGTTAACATCAAATGGTAGGATCCATCTGCAACCTCAGAGTTACCAAACCCAACTCGTGAAAAGAACAGAACCACAAACAGGTCAGGTACCTAACCATAGGTGCCAACTTCTGCTGGCGCCAGTGGGTGCTTGACTCCCCACATCCGCTCATGCCCCTGCCTCACCCCCATTCCAACACCTTCCCCAAAGTCCCCGCCCCAACTCAGCCCCCTCCTTCCCCCTATTGGACTCCTTACCCAAATCCCCGCCCCGGCCCCACCTCTTCCCTGAGCATGCTGCGTTCCCGCTCCTCCCCCCTCCCTCCTGGAGCTTCTTATGCCGCAAAACAGCTGTTTCACGGCAGCAAGCACTGGGAGGTAGGCAGAGGAGGGGAGATGCAGTGTGCTCAGGGGAGGAGGCGAAGGTGAGGTGAGGCGGGGGGGAAGGGAGCTTGGCTGCTGGTGGGTGCACAGCACCCACTAATTTTTCCCCGTGGGTACTCCAGCCCCAGAGCACCCACAGAGTCGGCGCTTATGTACCTAACAGAAGAAACTGATTTGTTTAGCTAACACAGATTTGAAAGTGCACTGTGTGACTTATATATGTTCATAACTTAATTCTCATCAAGTATCACAAACTTTCAAGAATCATTTGATCAGTCTTTCTTCCACAGGACAGAAGCAACTTTGTCTGTACAAAGTGCAAGCTGGTCTCCATATTGGAAGAGAAGATTGAAGGTCTGGAGCAACAGATAACGACCCTGCGTTGCATACGAGAAACTGAGGATTTTCTGGACAAAAGTCAGGATATGCTTCTACGAGCACAAAGCTCTAAAGATTTAGAGCAGGTTGCACAGCAGAGCCAAGAGGCCAGTGAAGAAGCTTGGCAACATGTGACCTCCAGAAGAAGAAGGGGGAATGTCTGGGTTTCAGCAACGCAGACACAGGTAACTAACCGCTTTCATGTTCTCTCCACAGGTACCATTGCGGAGAGTGGACCAGATATGTCTGGGGGGAGAAAGCAGAAGGAGACTCCGCTGGTTGGAAGGCATGAGATGCACTGTCCTGAGATTGGGGGTTCCACGACTACCACTCCCAAGAGAAGGAGGCAGGTGGTGGTGGTCGGGGACTCTCTCCTCCGGGGGACTGAGTCATCTATCTGCTGCCCTGACCGGGAAAACCGAGAAGTCTGCTGCTTGCCAGGGGCTAAGATTTGCGATGTGACAGAGAGACTGCCAAGACTCATCAAGCCCTCGGATCGCTACTCCTTCCTGCTTCTCCATGTGGGCACCAATGATACTGCCAAGAATGACCTTGAGCGGATCACTGAGGACTATGTGGCTCTGGGAAGAAGGATAAAGGAGTTTGAGGTGCAAGTGGTGTTCTCGTCCATCCTCCCCGTGGAAGGAAAAGGCCTGGGTAGGGACCGTCGAATCGTGGAAGTCAACGAATGGTTATGCAGGTGGTGTCGGAGAGAAGGCTTTGGATTCTTTGACCATGGGATGGTGTTCCATGAAGGAGGAGTGCTGGGCAGAGACGGGCTCCATCTTACGAAGAGAGGGAAGAGCATCTTCGCGAGCAGCCTGGCTAACCTAGTGAGGAGGGCTTTAAACTAGGTTCACCGGGGGAAGGAGACCAAAGCCCTGAGCTAAGTGGGAAAGCGGGATACCGGGAGGAAGCACAGGCAGGAACATCTGTGAGGGGAGGGCTCCTGCCTCATACTGAGAATGAGGGGCGATCAGCAGGTTATCTCAAGTGCTTATATATGAATGCACAAAGCCTTGGAAACAAACAGGGAGAACTGGAGGTCCTGGTGATGTCAAGGAATTATGACGTGATTGGAATAACAGAGACTTGGTGGGATAACTCACATGACTGGAGTACTGTCATGGATGGTTATAAACTGTTCAGGAAGGACAGGCAGGGCAGAAAAGGTGGGGGAGTAGCACTGTATGTAAGGGAGCAGTATGACTGCTCAGAGCTCCGGTACGAAACTGCAGAAAAACCTGAGCGTCTCTGGATTAAGTTTAGAAGTGTGAGCAACAAGAGTGATGTAGTGGTGGGAGTCTGCTATAGACCACCGCACCAGGGGGATGAGGTGGATGAGGATTTCTTCCGGCAACTCGCAGAAGCTACTAGATCGCACACCCTGGTTCTCATGGGTGACTTTAATTTTCCTGATATTTGCTGGGTAAGCAATACAGCGGTGCATAACAATCCAGGAAGTTTTTGGAAAGCGTAGGGGACAATTTCCTGGTGCAAGTGCTAGAGGAGCCAACTGCGGGGGAGCTTTTCTTGACCTGCTGCTCACAAACTGGGAAGAATTAGTGGGGGAAGCAAAAGTGGATGGGAATCTGGGAGGCAGTGACCATGAGTTGGTTGAGTTCAGGATCCTGACACAGTGAAGAAAGGTAAGCAGCAGGATACGGACCCTGGACTTCAGGAAAGCAGACTTTGACTCCCTCAGGGAACGGATGGGTAGGATCCCCTGGGGGACTAACATGAAGGGGAAAGGAGTCCAGGAGAGCTGGCTGTATTTCAAGGAATCCCTGTTGAAGTTACAGGGACAAACCATCCCGATGAGTCGAAAGAATAGTAAATATGGCAGTCGACCAGCTTGCTTAACGGTGAAATCCTAGCGGATCTTAAACATAAAAAAGAAGCTTACAAGAAGTGGAAGGTTGGACATATGACCAGGGAAGAGTATAAAAATATTGCTCAGGCATGTAGGAATGAAATCAGGAGGGCCAAATAGCACCTGGAGCTGCAGCTAGCAAGAGATGTCAAGAGTAACAAGAAGGGTTTCTTCAGGTGTGTTGGCAACAAGAAGAAAGCCAAGGAAAGTGTGGGCCCCTCACTGAATGAGGGAGGCAACCTAGTGACAGAGGATGTGGAAAAAGCTAATGTGCTCAATGCTTTTTTTGCCTCTGTCTTCACTAACAAGGTCAGCTCCCAGACTGCTGCGCTGGGCATCACAACATGGGGAGTAGATGGCCAGCCCTCTGTGGAGAAAGAGGTGGTTAGGGACTATTTAGAAAAGCTGGACGTGCACAAGTCCATGGGGCCGGACGAGTTGCATCCGAGAGTGCTAAAGGAATTGGCGGCTGTGATTGCAGAGCCATTGGCCATTAGCTTTGAAAACTCGTGGCGAACGGGGGAAGTCCCGGATGACTGGAAAAAGCCTAATGTAGTGCCAATCTTTAAAAAAGGGAAGAAGGAGGATCCTGGGAACTACAGGCCAGTCAGACTCATCTCAGTCCCCGGAAAAATCATGGAGCAGGTCCTCAAAGAATCAATCCTGAAGCACTTACATGAGAGGAAAGTGATCAGGAACAGTCAGCATGGATTCACGAAAGGAAGGTCATGCCTGACTAATCTAATCGCCTTCTATGATGAGATTACTGGTTCTGTGGATGAAGGGAAAGCAGTGGATGTATTGTTTCTTGACTTTAGCAAAGCTTTTGACACGGTCTCCCACAGTATTCTTGTCAGCAAGTTAAAGAAGTATGGGCTGGATGAATGCGCTATAAGGTGGGTAGAAAGTTGGCTAGATTGTCGGGCTTAACGGGTAGTGATCAATGGCTCCATGTCTAGTTGGCAGCCGGTGTCAAGTGGAGTGTCCCAGGGGTCGGTCCTGGGGCCGGTTTTGTTCAATATCTTCATAAATGATCTGGAGGATGGTGTGGATTGCACTCTCAGCAAATTTGCGGATGATACTAAACTGGGAGGAGTGGTAGATACGCTGGAGGGCAGGGATAGGATACAGAGGGACCTAGACAAATTGGAGGATTGGGCCAAAAGAAATCTGATGAGGTTCAATAAGAATAAGTGCAGGGTCCTGCACTTAGGACGGAAGAACCCAATGCACAGCTACAGACTAGGGACCGAATGGCTAGGCAGCAGTTCTGCGGAAAAGGACCTAGGGGTGACAGTGGACGAGAAGCTGGATATGAGTCAGCAGTGTGCCCTTGTTGCCAAGAAGGCCAATGGCATTTTGGGATGTATAAGTAGGGGCATAGCGAGCAGATCGAGGGACGTGATCGTTCCCCTCTATTCGACATTGGTGAGGCCTCATCTGGAGTACTGTGTCCAGTTTTGGGCCCCACACTACAAGAAGGATGTGGATAAATTGGAGAGAGTCCAGCGAAGGGCAACAAAAATGATTAGGGGTCTGGAACACATGACTTATGAGGAGAGGCTGAGGGAACTGGGATTGTTTAGCCTGCGGAAGAGAAGAATGAGTTGGGATTTGATAGCTGCTTTCAACTACCTGAGAGGTGGTTCCAGAGAGGATGGTTCTAGACTATTCTCAGTGGTAGAAGAGGACAGGACAAGGAGTAATGGTCTCAAGTTGCAGTGGGGGAGGTTTAGGTTGGATATTAGGAAAAACTTTTTCACTAGGAGGGTGGTGAAACACTGGAATGTGTTACCTACGGAGGTGGTAGAATCTCCTTCCTTAGAAGTTTTTAAGGTCAAGCTTGACAAAGCCCTGGCTGGGATGATTTAATTGGGGATTGGTCCTGCTTTGAGCAGGGGGTTGGACTAGATGACCTCCTGAGGTCCCTTCCAACCCTGATATTCTATGATTCTATGATTTGGAAATATCCTGATCGGAAAAATAGTGGAATAGTAAAGTTTACAAGGTAACTATGACTCATTTCTCTAAATACATCTTGAATGTCCATTTTATGATGAGCTATATTGCCCAATTCTGTAACAAATGCAGAAAATACAATCAGCACTTTGCCCATAAAAATTCTAGTTAGGCTTCAAACTAGTTCAAAATATAATCAAAGCAAATACAAATATCATGTTTTTAATACAATTACGGAAGAAGTTTTGTAAAAAAGGCAAAGACTATAACATTTCTCCCCTCAATTTCCATTCAGAACTATCAAATGTTAAAAAACAAAAGAAAAACAAACTTACCACAACTGGAAACTGGCAGTCTGAGTAGAATCACAAAAGTCAATACCCACAGAGACAGTAATGGATTCCTCAGGCTCAAGAAATTCTAGAACAGAACATGTAAATTAAGCATGGGAAAAAAAATCAGATCAGCTAATCTAAATACGAAAATTTGATAACACGTAAAACAGCAAATGTTTACAGCTTCTTTAAAGTTTGAGAGGTTCTGACCAACTTTTGTATTTTTATTTTCTGAAGTGTCTTGGGAGAAACTTCCTACAATAAATGCATTTTAAATATTACCATTAAAATCTAGTCATATCATTAGTGAACCAAGGCTTCATATTAAAACAGTAGGGATATATAATTACAGAAAAACATTAAGGTCACATGTATTCTATTTGCTTGTGTGCAAATGCAGTATTTGCATTTCATTCGGCATGACACGACTTGCTCTTCAGTTTTCAGATTGAATGAATAAGACAGCACAAGACCACTAGTAAAATGCACATTACTATACAGTGATGGGGAAAATCAAGTTTAAAAAATTCTATAGTCAATGTGGCCTACTTTTCTCCAAATTTTGTTTGCACTGGTTACATAGGAGGCTGGGAGGATTATAGACCTAAAATGGAGAATACTCCTTCATTTTACAAGCAGTGCAGAATGCAGCACTTTCTAAATGAAGACATCAAGAGTAAGTTCACTGTTTCTTGAACCTCTTCAGAGCCAGATCACCATACTAACCACCCTACACTATTGCAGACGGAAGGACTTAGGTTTGTGAGGTGCCTGGTCCTTCTTTGATACCAAAGGAACATATACAATTTTCTTAAAGTAGAGAACACCCATGAGAAATACAAAAAATACCCAATGTACTGAAAAGGATAAGACACGGGTTTATATATCCAGATGGGTAGACACCATTCAGTTCAATTAATATCAAATTCAGATTTTGTCAGTGTCTTGAATTAGATGTTTAGTTATAAAAACAATAGAGACGTATCATTATTAAAATACAAACAATCAAATGTTATCCATGCAAAATACTTGACCATATGTTTTGTTGACAGTAGCATGGAAAGTTTGCTCTGAAATAAGTAAAAAGTGGCTAAGTGCCATTTTTATTCCTTGGATGTGAACATAACTGGCTGGCAGAAACCTCCAGTTGGCATTGTCCTAATATAGCTGCTTAGTCAATGTAGTGACCAAACAGCTAAGAGGTCAGTTGGAAAAAGGGAAGACAGTATACTGGGCTAGATGGACTTTTTTTAGATCCAGTATGGCCGTTCTTATGTTCACATGAAAGGATCTGAAGAATTTACAGCCAGAGGCAGTATGACTATATGGCTTGATTCATTCTAACTGTACCGGAAATGCTTCCTTTTAACAGACACCTTGTTAAACCACACACACCCTTGCCACGTAATGCTTAAAAATGTTATTTTTTTATTCTGTCAATTTCTAAAATAAAGAATTAATTTTTTTAAAAAAGCAGTACATTTAGTATTTTCCATTTCATGTTTTTAACTAACTGAAACAATAGGATTTTGCACAGTTAGCTTAAAAAAGATGACTTGATTACCTATTGGATTAAACACAAGCATCTTCATGCCTGCAGGTAGCTTTCTCTCCCCTATGTGAATATTCTCTAACTTCTGGTCCGTGGTGTTCGTTAATGTCACTTGTACAGATACCATTTGATCTCCATAAATGCACGGCTGCCTTGAGAAGTGATAATAAGCTGCTAATCCTTTCCCACTCATTCGATGAAGCAATTCATGAGTTTTCATTGGCACAAACATTGGGGAACTGACCTGTTACATAAAAAAGTTAAGAATTAGTGAATATACTAGCCAATTCTTGTGGATAGTAGAAGATCATCATAATATGACAGTTTAAATACTGCACACTCTGCACCAGCTAGAACTCCCTCTCTCTTTTGTGGGAGATTTGGATGTGAAAGGAATGCAGTATCAGGGGGCATACTGATGTTCATGAAAATACCTTAAAGCTTTGACTTCATCAACAGCAACAAATGTGTGGAAAAACAATTAGAACATGTTGAAAATATTCAAGTCCACAAATACAACATAATAAAGGAAATATTTGGAACAGCATGAAATAGCATTACATTATTTCTGCTATTGAGACCTAACAGCTCTGCTTGTAGTTAAAGTTGCCTAACTTTCTATTATAAGACTATTTCTAATTGCTTATAACTTTGCCAGATTGTTTGAGCTGAGATTTGTCTGCTACAATTTGATTTTTTAAGTTTCAGCTAAAATGGTCCAGCTGCTCTAGCAGCATTTCTCAAATGTGGCCGCTGTGGCCGCATGCTTTCTTGCGGCCACAGCCTCCTGGATGGTGATTTTGGAGGAGGACGGGGGGGTGGGGGGGAAGGGAATGACAAAGCAGAGGCCTCTCCCCTGGGGCTGCAAGGAGGGGTTGAGCCCTGTAGCCCTCTTGAGCCACAAATGCTGGAGGAGCAAACAGCCGGTGAGAGTCCCCCACCTTCCTGGTGGCACTGGGGCTCACTCAGGCTTCCAGATTACTGAAACGGCAGGCTTTGGCCGCGGGCTCTGACTGTGGAGTACTGGGCTCTGGTTCTTTGGCTGCACAGCAGCGAGCTTCATCCCTCGGCTGCTGGGCTTTGGGCTTACCCCCCATCCCCTCCCAGCTAGCTAACAAGTCTGCTGCTGTGAAAAGTTATATTAACAAACATACATACTAGCTAGCAAGTCCAAAAAAGCCTGCAACCAAAAAAGCAAAAGAAACAACAATAAAAAGACAAGAACATGCAAAGCACTTTATTTGCATTTCTGTTCTGTTTAGATCCAGTAAAGAATAGACACAACTGCACATTATTATTAATTATTATTATTATGTCTAAAAAAGAAAACTCTACATAAATAAATGTCTATGATTTGGACATGTATGTGTGCATATTTATTTGTTTTTCCTAAAGTTAATTAAGTTTCTTAAGAAAAATTGTCAGAGCAGAGTCGGTGGCTGCACTCTGAGGCCACCAAAAAGTTGTTGCGAGAACCCCTGCTTAAAGAATAAGATTAAGGGAAAAAAGTTGTTTTGCAAGTGTTAAAATGCACACAGCTGTTTCGTTGAGAAGGTGTAGTAACTACATGTTTTGGAGCAGGTAGGGGTATTGCTTAGGGGTCATGAATATACATCTTTTGTTGTTCTTGTGAAAAGTTGCCCAAATTTGGCACGTTATAAGTCTCTGAAAAATCATCATTTGCAAATGCTCAAGAGAGATTTGTTAAAGCAAAATTCTCTGAAGATAACATAATCACAGAAATGTAGGGCTGGAAGGGACCGTGAAAGGTCATATACTGAGGCAGAACGAAGTATACCTAGACCACCACTGGTGGGTGTTTGTCCAACCTGTTCTGGAAAACCTCCAAGGAGGGGGATTCCACAACCGCACTTGAAAGCTTAGTCCAGTGCTTAACTGTCCTTATAGTTAGAACATTTTTCCTAATATCAGACCTAAATCTTCCTTGCTACAAATTAAGCTGACTACTTCTTGTCCTATCTTCAGTGGATATGGAGAACAATTAATTTGCAGCTTCTTTCTAACAGACCTCAATAAGTTCCCCTTCAGTCTTCTTTTCTCAAGGCTAAACATAGCCAGGTTTTTTAACCTTTCCTCATAGGTTAGGTTTTCTAAACCTTTTATTATTTTTTTATTGCCTTCTAGACTTTTTCCAATTTGTCTATATCTTTCAAGGTGTGGTGCCCAAAACTGGACACAATACTCCAGCTGACGATCACCAAGGCTGAGGAGAACAGAATAATTATTCCCATGTTACATATGACACTGCTGGTAATACACCCTAGAATATTAGCATTTTTTTTGCCACTGCACCCCATTGCTGGTGCATGTTCAATTTATGATCCACTATAACCCCCAGATTCTTTTCTGCTGTACTACCACCTAGCCAGTTGTTCACCATTTTATAGTTGTGCATTTGATTTTTTTCTTCCGAAGCGTAGTACTCTGCACTTATCTTCAATGAATTTCATTTTGTTGAATTTAGACCAATTCTCTAATTTCACAAGGTCATTTTGAATTCTAATCCTGTCCTCCAAACTACTAGAGATTCACCCACCCCGACTCTGGCAGAATAGTGTCATCTGCAAATTTTATAAGCATATTCTTAACTCCAATATTCAAGCCATTAATTAAAATATTGATTAATTCTAGACGAAAGACACATTCCTGGGGGACTCCACTAGATATGTCCTCCTGGTTTGAAAGAAAACCATTGATAGCTACAGTAAGTACATTTTTTCAACCAAATATACACCTTTTATAGTAAATTAATCTAGACCAAATTTTTGCACCGTTTGCATTGAGTGTGCTGCACCTCTACAGAGCTCTATGCCAGCCACACTGAGTATGCACCATCCCCACAAATCTTAGTGAGCATGCTCCAAGCTGAGGCTGCCAGGCTGAGCATGACCTTGTAGTAATTACTCCTCCTGTCTGCCAGGAAACACTGTGGTGCCAGGCTCAAGAACAGAGTAGGGAGACTCTCTCCTGTACTTTTGGTGCCTTCTACCTTCTTCACTAGTGCCCAGGCAGCATGGAGGAGGAAAAGGAACCAGCATGATTTGAATGCAGAGAGCTGAGGAGCAAGGACGGACAGGGACATGCTCAGGACAGAGGCAGAAGGGTCTGTAACCACTTCAGCACACTTCTAAACCTGCTAAGTGTATTGCATCTCCTGACATGGGAAAACCACAAACGCACTGGAGATAACCAGCTTCTAACTGACTGCTCTTTCCCAGGCAGCAGGAGAGTGAGGAGTAGCCGCCAGTTAGAGGTGCTGTGAGTTTGCCCTTTGAGACTGTCCTGTCCTTTACTACAGTTACCTGTCTCACTCACTGCACACCTTCTCACTTTTCCAACAAACGTGACTGAAGTTGTTGTCTCCGTCTCTACTTAACTAACTGGGAGCTGGGGGAGGGTGGGACTAGTTGGGCAAGGAGACAGAGCCAGTGAGGGAAATGTGGGGAGGAATGTGAGCTAGTTGGATGCGGGTGGGAATAAACAACATGTGGTTTCCCTCATCTAGTGCAGTTAATGCCCCAGTAACAACCATGTGGGTGAAACTAGACAATCACTATGCTCTGGAATGAACTCACAGGAAAACTATAAAAGACAAAAACAGCATAACACCTCTGAGTGAACGCTTTTCACAAAGCCATCACTCTATATCTGGCCTATCAGTGCTCATCCTCAAAGGAAAACTGCACAACACTTTCAAAAGATAAGTCGTAGCACAGACGTATGCAAGACGAAATCAGGACAAGATTCTCTAGGTAAACACTGGAAGGCCTTTCATCCTGTCTGCAACTGTCAGTTGGGAGGATGACCTAAACAACCTAGTCCTGTCCAAGTAAAAAGCTAACACTCTTCTAACATCCAGGGTATAGATTCTCTCAATCCTTATGAGACCAGGGCTTAGGAATGTAAGGAACTGGGGCTGCTAAGTAAATTGCTTGATTGAGGTGGAATTCTGATAGTATTGTCAAAAAAAATTTGGATGTGGCTGTACGTATATAGAGTCCTTATAAAAGATTGTGTGGGGAGGGTCAGCTAACAGTTGCTTGTAATTCTGCCACTCTTTTCACAGAGGTAATGGCTATCAAAAACATGTTACTTTCATTGATAGATGGAGTAAAAACAGGTAGCCATCAGTTCAAACAATCATCTTTGTTAGCACCAGATTAAAGTCCCAGGGAGGGATAGGTTCTGCAACATGGGCATATAACCTGTCCAGACCTTTTAAGAACCTAATTGACACTGGGTTAAAAGATACTGAGCATCTTGCAGTTGGAGGGTGGAAAGAGGAAACATCTGCAAGGTGAACCTTGATGGATCTAATGGATATGACTTTCTGTTTCAGGTGGATAGATGTTGGATGTTTAGGTAGAATATGTTGGACAGAGGCCTGGATTGGCGAAATACCTTTTTGCTGTGACCAGAAGGAAAATGGTTCTCACTTCAATAGGTAAGGATCTAGTAGAAGGCTTTCTGCTATTCAGGAGGATGATTTGCATATTCCCCCAAACACACCACCTCTTGAGGCATCAACCAGGAAGCATCCAGGTGGTAAGATGAAGATCACAAAAGAGTTGGGATGCAGGAATTGGCTGGGTTCCTGGCGAATCAGGTTGGACTCTGGAGGTAACGTCAAAGAACCCCCTGTGGAGAGGTTCAGCAGACTGGAGAACCAATGTTGGCAAAGCCAAGCCAGTGCTATGGGGATCATGTGGGCCTGATCCTGCTTGAGCTTGGTCAACACCATTGGAATGAGAGGAATAGGAGGATAGGCATACATCAGCTTGTGCTTCTGCAAGACAAGGAAAACATCCCTGAATATGAGCTGCCCTTGAATAAAAGAGCTGGCACTTCCTGTTGTGGTGAGTAGCAAATAGGTCCATCTGAGGGACACCCCCCCCAAGTTGGAAAAATGAGGCTCACAATATCTGCTCTGAGACACCACTTGTGATTTCTGCTGAAAGATTTGCTCAGGCAATTTGCCAAACTGTTGTGAACTGCAGGAAGGTGGGATGCTTTGAGGTGAATCATGTTGGAGATACAAAACTCCCAAAGGAGTACTGGCTCTTGACAAAGGCTGTCTGACCTGGTCCCTCCCTGTGTTTCCACACACAACATCACCACAGCATGTCCATGAGGACATGCAGAGTTTGTTCTCTGACAAGCCAGATGAATAGCCTCAACTCCCACGTGAGAGCTAAATCTTGCTGTGACCTAGTTTGTCTAGGTGACTTCTCTACCCTAGAGGAGGTGTGAAGGGAACTCCCATACAGACATTGGGTGCATCCATCCACCATTCCAAGGAGGTTAACATTCCTGCAAGCACTGAATTAGCATGTCCAATGGCTGATGAGCTGGGGAGCACACAACTTTAACCATCCCTGTAACTTTCTGAAATCAAGTCTGGCATGCTGAACCACATAGGTGCAGGAGGCCATGTGTCCCAGAAGTCTCATGCAGTCCCTTATAGTTGAGATTGGATGGGCTTTTAGGTCTGTGGAAATGATTAACACTGTCTGGAATCTGGCATGTAGTAGGAAAGCTCTTGGTTACTGTAGAATCCAAGACTATCCCTGTACACTCTATCTATTCTGAACTGGGGAGAAGACTCACCTGTCCTCATTAATCAACAAACTCTGAACACTGGAGAGGGACTGGATCTTGGCTAGACTGAGTTCTATTTGGTTCTTGGACCGACCACAAACCAGACATGGAAAAGCTATGGAACAGGTATGGAAATACTTGTACCCTGATTTTCTTATGAATGGGGCCACCACCACCAGGCATTTTGTAAATACTCAGGACTGCAGATAGGCCAACGAGCAAGACAGTAAACAATTAATGGGTGTGGTTGACCAGGAATCTTAGGAATTGTCTGCGGGTTTGATATAAATATGCATCCTTCAAGTCAAAGAGAGCATACCAGTCACCAGAAAACAGGGAGGGGATAAAAGAGGCTAGGGTGACCCTGGGAAACCTTATTTTCTTTATATATTTGTTGCACGTCTAGAATGGCTCTCCTTTTGCCTTTGGCATCAGAAACCAACATGAATAAAATCCTTTCCCCCTGTATGGAAAGGAGGAACCTCCTCTATAGCTCTGAAATGAAGGAGAGATTGGATGTCTGGGAGTAAGACAGCCTCGAGAGTGGTCCCTGAAGGGGGAAGGGCTGAAATAAACTGAAGGGTGCATCCCAGTTTTACAATATAGACCCATTGGTCTGTGGTGATAGAGGCCCAAGCACATAGGAAGCAGCATAACATATTGGAAAAAAACAGGGGTAAGAGAAATTGGCCCATGACACACTGGTATTCAGTTCTCGACAAGGCAGTTGAGCAGACTGTTTGGAATTTCTTGGCTGTCTAGACGAACTTGTCAAGAAGAAAACTGAGGTGGAGTTCTCCTCCTCTGGTTTTTCCCATTTTCTGGAGTAGTCATGCTGTCTAGGTGTGAAAAGTGGGTATCGCTGGTACAACTGAGAGTGAAATTGTTTCTTTTTAGGGAATGAAGCGTAAATGCGCAATTACTTCAATTTAGCCCCTGAAGCCTCTCATCAATCTGCTGAGAGAATAGGATCAGCCCCTCAAAGGGGAGATCTTGTATCATCTGATGGATCTTCTGTGAAGCTTGAAGCCATGAACTTCTGTGCATCGTTACTACAGATGCCATAGCTCTGGATGCTGATTCTGCCCCATCAAACGCAGCTTGGAAAGAAGTCCTAGCCACGAGTTTGCTCTCTTCCAAGATGGCCTGGAATTCTTGCCTGGCATCCTCTGGTATTCTGTCCATGAACTTCAGAACACTCTCCCAGAGGGAGAAATCTTATCCATCCAGCAAGGATACAATGCAGGCTGACAGTGGAATAAACCTTTCTATTGAAAAGGTCAAGTCTTTTTGCTTCTTTATCCTTTGAGGTAGATGATGGCAATCCCTGATATGCTCTTTTGTTTACTGCCAAGACAACTGAAGCATCTGGTGATGGATGGGTGCAGAAATGTTCATAGTTCTGAGAAGGGCCATGGTGCTTGCGTTCAATTCTCTTGGCTGTTAGTAGCACAGATGATGGTGTTTGTCACAATAATCTTGTAGGTAGGGCTACAGAGGAAAACCTTGCTGACCGCTGTATGTACACCAATCTATAGGAATTCTCTTGCAGTACGTTGACCTGGATGTCCAGAGAAGAAGCAACCCTCGTTAGGAGTTCTTGGTAGGCCCTCTAGTCATCCTAAAGAGGTGAGGACACCACAACACCACCAGCTCTTCTGGGGAGGACAGCAAAAGAGGTTGAATTGTAGCCTCCCGTACCTGCCCACATGGAGATTGTGGTATGCAAGGTTATTTCTGCTTGGTACCAGTGTTGGTACCGGGGTAACTTCCTGGGATTCCACACGTGAACTATCCTGTCATCTGCTCAGGGATCTGGCAGGTGGATAAACGGGGGAGGATCTAGTGGTGGTGGGGAAAACCCCATGGTTTCAAATACAGCCACTGGTAAGGTATAGGAGCTCAACCTCTACAAGCCCACAGATCCACGCCTGTGGACCATCATGGGGCCGCTGCCAGGATTGGAATCCTTTTGATGAAGGTGCATGACACCTGCTATCCCAGAAGTGAAGAGCACGGAAGTCTACATCAGATTCCAAAAAAGAACCCAAGTCGCTTGACCAGTGCAGTACCAGGGACCAATGGCAAACCTCTGGAGACACTGTTAGCGGGGACAGCATACTTGGTTTGCCTCTGGATGGCACCAGGTAAGGCAGCATTGGACTGTGATTTTGGAACCAAAGATTCAACCTTACAGGCAGGTAAGACTGACAAAGTCTGAAGGTCAATTGGTACTGGACGACTCGTCTCATGCTACTGGAGAATTCGATCCTGGGAGGAATAGAAAATCTTGTCCTGTAGCATATGCCTCCAGCGTCACCGGTTTCCAAACAGTCCCAAAGCTGCTGCTGTTGCATTGTGGAGGACGGCCTCAACAGCACAAGAATGGGTGCTGGAGTCACTGACCCTGGGCAAGATGAAGTTGGGGACCATTTCTTCTCGGGGGATATTCTACCCTGCTGTCCAGCTTGCTTGCTCGCAAATGGTACTAGGGACCTCAATCTTGTGGAGTAGCTGGGCTCCTTCAAGGCATGGTGTTTATGCTTCTTCTCAAGTATCAGGGAAGGTGAGTGGCACCAAGACTCTGCTGTGTCTGGAGTGGCATCTCTGACAGAGATAGAAATGGTTGATGTCCATCCCAAGAGGGAAAGTTCAGATGGTGGATGCAAGGCAGCCTGCATGAGAAGGTGATGCACTCTCACCTCCCTAAACTTTCTGTTCCGGGGCTTGAAGTCCCTGCAGATTTGATGATGATCCCTGACATGACCTTCTCTGAGGCACTTGAGACACCTGGAATGTGGGTCACTCACTAGCAGAGTCTTCTTGCAACCAGTGCAAGGCATGGAGCCCAGATTAAAGCATGCCCTGGTACTTGGGAGTTGGTACCCAGAACACGCAGGAACGGACACTCTAAATAAATTAAGTAAAACAACAAACAACAATTATTCCAAAGTTCTAACTATATACAAGAGAAAACAAATTCCCTGAAAAGGAGAACACTTGCAAACAAGCCAACGTGCTCTGACTAATGATCATAGACAGTAAGAAGTAAGAGGGGACAGGGTTGAAGCAGCTCCACCCTTTATACCATCTCACAGCCGCAGAGGGTGCATGCGCTACCCCAGTGGGTAGTGCTAAGAGAAAAATTTCCAAGTCTTATGCACTGGTTGCACACACATCTGAAGTGGAATACATTTGTACAATGACTCAAAGAAGAACTTGTAGACTCCTGCATCCTGGCAGAGGGTTAGACTAGATTACCTTTGCGGTCCCTTCTAATCCTATGATTCTATGACTCCAATTTCAGCTCTGCCACTGGCTCATTTTGGATAAGAAAATTTACCTGAGCCTCAGTTTACCAATCTGTAAAATGGGGATAATGGAACCTGACTTGGTGTTATGAGGCTAAAATGTTTGAAATACTCTGATGTGCTTAAAGTAAGTGCAAAGTGTTGTCAAACATATACACTCAGGGAAATGCTCTTTCTAAACTTTGAAGTTTGCTTTTATGCTCCTAAATAAAACTGTCACACACTATAGTCCAAATGTTTGGAACAAGCAGTTTTTTTTAAAAATTCACATATAATCCCAATGTATTCTTGAAGCAAGAGCACAGTGTTCATTGGAAGCTCCTTGTGGCAATGAGTCATATCATTTTTTCTGTAATGTAACACATATAGCTATAGCTAATATTTTATTAATTAACAGAACAGAAATAATGAAAACAAGCCAGACATCTAAAGTAAGTTATCTATATAATCAGTGTGCATACTTTCTGTCCCAATATACGTTGAACAAATTTTAGCATTGATTCAACAGATTTTATCAAAAGACTTTTGACTTATTGCAGACCAGATTTTCTGCATATCCCCATATAATTAGCGTTACTTTTAACATCTGCAGTCTAATTTACGCACTTATTTATACCCAGGCAATTCCATTTTTATTTTTAAAAAATCAAACCACAGACCAGTAACTAAAAATACATGGCATTTTACAGTGTAGCCAAAGGAATATGAGTATTTATATAAAACATCCTATTCAGCTATATTTGACAGGCTAGTACCCAAAAATCTGAACCAAGATATGTAATATATAAAATATGATAGCTAGAATTCTCAAACCATCTAGCTGACAATAGAGGTAAGGGTTTCATGTAAGATGACAAAGGCAAATGCGATTCAGATGTTGTCTACGCAACAAACAAGTTCAATCCGGTAAAAACAGTCGTCTTGTTTCAAATTTAAAATCTTCAGTGCATATAGCTGCAATACTGAAGCAGCCTATGGGTCAGAAACTGTAATCACTATGAAATAAAAAACTTCCCCAAAGAGTTAATAGAACAAGAAGCATCTAGCAACTGTGAGATAACCCACTACAAATCTTACACAGCATATGTTTAAATAATAAAAGTCATCTGTGTACCTTTGGATGGTTTATGAAAATAACCAATCAATTCTACAGACACAACATTATTTCTAAAGGAAATCTATGTGACTCATGATGCCTGTAGATACACAGAGACAAACCACACATATTTTATCAGTTTATTACAGTAAGCAAATAAGCGTGGAATGAGAGTGCACATAACTGTCTACTTAGCGCTTACTGAAACATTTATAAGAGCTGTTATCTCCCTAATAACAGACAGACAGCGTGCAATTTTAGAGAGGAGAAAAGCTTCATATTTTTTAACACTTCACTAAAAAGTAACTGAAGAGTGTAAAATGAAAAATACTCTGTGCAGTTAGCTGGTAATGGACCATATTATCAACTCAAGTTAGATTTATAGGATACAAACTAGTCACTAATAGTTATTTTATGACATAGCATGTCTGTTTTGGTGGAAATTATTAAGATTAAACTTGTAAAACTTTTTTAATGTAGCTATTTAAAAGTGATTGAAATATAGAATTTAAAATGAGAATTAGAAAAAATAAGACATGCTATTTTGAAGTAGCTGTTCTATGAACCAATCTTTTTGAATCTCTACATTTTAGCAATCCAAATGTTCACATTTACAGTGATATTCACCAAGAAGCATGGATGTGCACAAGCCCATCCATGCTACTGGAGCCCCATGGTGTAATTACCCTGACAGGAGCCAGCAAAGTGGTTCTGCAGGGGGGCCAAATATCTCCTGCACCCTGGAGAAAATCTCAGTAGAGGATCCAAATCCCCACAGAAGTTGCAGCTATACTGTTGTACTTCTATTTATAAAAACTATACCAAAAATTACAACATTATTAGGAGTCTGTCTTAAAAGCTCTGTTCCTTCATTGATCCAGTTCACTGCGCTAAAAGGGCTCTAATATCATTGACAATATTTGTTGCTATACTAGTCACAACAGAGATGGTTGAGGATGCAGTGGCTTGTAATGCAGAGTTTGCTTGCCCTTGAGAGTTCAAATGCTCTTTTTCTTTTACAAAAGTATTCTTTTAAAAAAACCATGGTTCAAAGATTATTACATTCATGTTAATATATTTTTTAAATGTGTATCCCCTGCCTGTTTAAATAAAGGGAACTACCTAGGCTCATTTGTATCTAGTACAGACATCAGAGCAGGATAACCTTTCTTGTATATGTGAGGCATATTTTTTAAAAGGGAGCCTTAACCATTTCTGCCTTGCTTTATTTTACAATATTTGTTCAATAATGATACAGTGACAAATTTGGATTAGATGTTGGCACTACCTACCAAAAAAGGATATGTGACCATATAAACGTATATATTATTGAAGACAAAAACCCAACAACCACAAAAATTATGATTCTATTCCTTTAAATTACATTCTATAAAAGCAGGTTTCAGAGTAACAGCCGTGTTAGTCTGTATTCACAAAAAGAAAAGGAGTACTTGTGGCACCTTAGCGACTAACCAATTTATTTGAGCATAAGCTTTCGTGAGCTACAGCTCACTTCATCGGATGAAGTGAGCTGTAGCTCACAAAAGCTTATGCTCAAATAAATTAGTTAGTCTCTAAGGTGCCACAAGTACTCTTTTTCTTTCTGTAAAAGCAATGAACTGAATAATTTAATCTCTGTTTCTAAGCAGCTTTTCCACTGCCCTCCTATTGGCAGTATCCATGACATAATCCAAGAATGACCTATTGAGCTGTGAGCTATATTTTCTTATACACACTGCTCCAATAACTCCTGAATATTTAAGAAGAGAAGAGGATGAGGTGGAATGCTAGCATATAGCCCAGCCACACTTACAAGAGCTTTCAATTTAAAACTATAAGGGGAAGTTCACCATAGGTTTGCACTGTAGTGTGGAAGGTGAGTGAGAAAAAGATTACTAATTCCTTTTCAATTTATATTAATTTCCTTTCCCTCCATTACCAGTTATGTATTACACATATATAGGCAATGGTAGTCTTCTTCATTCAGGCACTTTTAGTAACAAAATAAAAAGTTAATTTTCCAAGGATAAATTAGTAATTCATGAAAGGTATAATAAGAAAAAGCATTAAAATTGTAGAAAGAATACAAACATAACATACTGAGCCCTGTAGCTTACAAGCCACATATGAGATTACTTATTACATTATGCCAATACCTACACCTCAAAATCACATAATAAACCCTGACATAAAAGCATAACTAATCAATGTTCATAAGGATTACTAAAGGAAATAAAGAAAAGATAATACCAGTAACAAACAAAAGGTATAAAAAAAAGCAAACTCCATCTTCAAGCAGCCTGGAAAAGTAAATCAACAGGATTCAACCTAGGTTACATTATCTAGAATGATTCTCAATAACTTTATGCCAAATTCTGGAGAATATTTTAGCTCTTTTCTGTACAGTAATAGCTCATTCAACAGTAATATATGGAATAAACATATTTCCAAACCATTACTACAGGAAACTGTCATCCATTTCAACAGCAATACTCTTTTTTTTACCACCATCAGCCTTACTGGTAGTATTATAACTAGACTTTGTGTCCCTAAAATGATTAAAGATTGTTTAGGGCTAAGTCTGATAGCAAGCATATGATTAATATAAAAAATGTTTTTTGCCAGTACCTCCCAATGCCTAGACAGTGTATTAATCTCTAAGAACTGGTACTACAAGTCAAGCATTTGTCTCAGTAATGATTTTTGTCTTAAACATCTTGAAAGGGGAAAAATGACTGCTGTTGTTGATTTCTGAATTGAATACACTTCAGTCTCGCACCAGGGTGGCTTTTATTACATGTCTATTAATCTGTTTCCATAAGCCAGTCAATATTAATTCCTTTTCTCAGCCCTCTTTTTCACCGAGTTTAAAATTTATGTGGTCTCTTAAACAGGCATAAAAACTAGCCTTTTTTTTTTAGCCTTTTTTTTTTTTTAGTAATGTCTTCAAGGTAATCTGTGAAATGAAAATAGGACTTCTCAACCTTTATAATAAAAAAATTTAGTAACTGTAGAATTTAGAATTTCTCTTTTCCAGACAAAAATGTTACTTAATTTATGTCAAATGACACATTCCTATATAGCTCCTTCATTTTTCTAACATTAGGTACCATTCAAGGTTTTTCAAGAGTTTCCCTTAAACAATTATGAGTCAGATTCAGCAGATTCAGATCTCAAATATGCCTGAGTAAATACAAAATAACTACTCTGAAGACAGTGGAGTTTCTGGAGTATGAGGGATCAGAATCTGGTCCTAAATTAGGGTTACTCCAAACACCGGAAAAAAAATCCCATAATTTATCCCAAGCTTCAGCACTCAAATCCATTTTTAAGATGGAAAGTGTGCTTCTTGGCATAATACTGTGTTTTCAGTATAAATGTGAACCATGAATCATTAGTTCTCTTAAACAATAAGAGTCAACTATTGATACTGATTTTTCAAAGCAAAACCAGTGTGATAGAATGCATTTTTCATGCAAAACATAACTCACAATAACAAAATAAATGGTATTATTTTGCATTTGGTATGTTTAACCTTTTCCTTGATTTAGGCATAAAGGGCCTGATCATACAATGATCTTTAAGCACACGAGAACTGACAGCAGAGTAGAATGCAGCCAGAGATCCATTTAGAGAGTCTCTGGGCGGAGATGATGCGCCCTCTGACTCTCTCTGCTATAGCGACAAACAGTCTCAGAAATTTCCTGGTTGGTTTTGTTCTCTGCAGGTAAAAGACCAAGGCTCGTTGAATATCAAGGGAGTGAAATCTTCATTCTTCTGTGGAATTGTGTGGTTTCAGGAAGAACACAGGTAAGTGAATGGATTGGTTAATGTGAAATTCCAAAACTACTTTAGGGATGAAGCTGGGCTGTAGATGTAAAGAAAACTTACCCTCATGGAATACAGTGTATGGAGGGTCTGCAATCATTGCTCCAAGTTCGCCAGCCCTTCTCGCTGATGTGATAGCTACAAGAAAGATGACTTTCATGGAAAGGAAGCACATGGAACAAGTAGCTAATGGCTCAAAGGGGGGAAGGGGATTGTTAGCAGAGAGAGAACAAGATTTAGGTCACACTGGGGTGCAATCTGCTGAATAGATGGGAAGGGTCTCACTAAGCCTTTCCAGAATTTATTGGTCGGTGGGTGTGTGAAAATTGAGTAGTCCTGAGAAAGTGGATGGTATGCACTGATTGCCACTAAGTGGACAATGGATGGATAAACCCGATGTCTTCAAAGATAGAATATAGTCTAAAATGAGAGGACTATCTGTAGTTTCTGGCAGAATGCCTCTTTTTTGTGTACAAGACGAGAAGCATTTCCATTTATCTAGGTAACATTTTCTAGTAGAGTCCTTTCTACTATTAGAGAAGATGTCTCATACAGCTGAGTAGCAAGAACGTTCTAGGGATGATGCGCATCCAAATACTAAGCTCTGAGGTGGAGAGGTCGTGGATTGGGTGTTTGATATTGCTGCTGCACTAGGTTAGGAGCTCAGAGAACACTGGGAGAATGATTGTGGTTAAGATGACATGGGTAGGAGGTTTGGAAATCTGAACTGTCTGGGCCAGAAGGGGGTGATCAGGCTGACCTCACTCTGTTGTGTTGGATCTTCGGTAGAACTCATGGCAGGAAGAGCACCTGAGGGAAGGTATAGTTGAACTGGTCTGACCAAATAAGAAGCAGAGCATCACCCTGTGAGCGGTGACTTAGGGCTTCTCTGGAGTAATGTGGTACATTTGCTGTTTGCTTGAGAAGCGACTAGATCCTTGGTTGGGGTTCCCCATGGCATGAAAATGTTATTCAATACCAGGTTGTGAAGCTCCCACTCATGGTCAATTTTGAAGCATCTGCTGTGAGTATCTGTGAGTACATTCTGCTTCCCTGGAAGATAGGCTGCTGATACAGTGATTTAATTGCTGACACACCAGTTCCAGAGACAGACTCCTTCTGAACACAAGGAGGAGGACCTCACTCTCCCTTGCTTGTTGATGTAGAAAACAGTTGTAGTGTTGTCTGACATTATAAGAACATGATGAGTGCAGATGAATGGGAGAAAGAACTTGCATGCCTCCCGTATTACTAATAGTTCCAGGATACTAACGTGCGTCCTGGTCTCTTGAGATGTCCAAGCTCCATATGCTGTATGATTGTTTATGTGGGCTCCGCAACCTAGTAGGGATGTGTCCGTAATGATGTCTGGAGAGAAAGGGGACCCCCCATGCATACACAATGAGGATATGTCCACCATAGGGGGGAGGACAGTACCTCGGCCAGAATTGTCACCATGAAGTCCATGGAATAACAGCTTGAGGAGTATACTGACTATATCCAAGCTTGAAGGCAACAAAGGTGGTGCCTTGCGAACAAGGTGAGGTAAGTGCATGAGGACACGTGACTGTGTGAATGAGTAAGGACAGACATGTTTTGATGGTTCCTGAGGGTTGCTTATGATGTAAGCTATGATACCGTTCACTGTCTGAAACCTGATCTTGCGCATATATGACTTTGCAGTGATAGAATTTAAGGTTGTCCCAATGAAGTCTAAAGATTTGTATAGGGGTGAGAACAGATTTTTCTATATTTACGCTGAATCCCAGGGAAGAGAAGAGGCAGTGTCATGGAAGTTGACCCATTGGCCTCATGGCAGGATTTGGCAGCAAGGAGCCAGTCATTGAGGTATGGGAAGACAATGAGGCCAGGATGTCTGATGTGAGCTGTCACAACTGAGAATATCTTGGTAAATACTCTGGATGATGGCTATTCTGAAGGGGAGTACTCTGTACTGAAAATGGTCAGAGCCCACCATAAATCTGACAAAGCATCTGTGGGCAGGGTGAATGTCTACAAGAAAGTAGGAGTCCTTCATATAGAACTCTGAACCACATGCCCTTTTCTAAAGATGGAATTATTGCTGTCAACTTGGCCATGTGAAATCTGAGTTTGCAAATGAAGCAGCTGAGATGGAAGAGCTTGAGGACTGGTCTCCAAACACCACTGAATGGTGCGTGGGTTAGGAAGTGTTGGGTTTAGTGATTCGTGGCTCTCGAGCTCCCATCAATAATAATGTTGAGCTGGAGGCTGAGATTGAGATGCTGAGCCTGTTGTAGAGAGTGTAGGGAAGCAGGACTTCTGAACTCTCGGCCTCTTAGATGGTGGTTCATAGGGTCACTGATGGTCACTGGTGGTTCAGAGGGTCACTGCTGAAACGTATACCTCAACGTGGTTAATGAAACTTCCTGATAGGGGCGCAAATCCCCCATGATCAGAGGGTAGTACTGAAGTCTTTCAGAGTGTGGAGGGACTAATCCGTCTTCTGACTGAAGAGGTGCAATTCATCAAAGGGGACATCCTTGATGGTATTCTGGACCTCCCTAGTGAACTCTGAGGCAAGGAGCCATGACTCCCTGTGCATGCCAATGATAGTAGCCATGGCACTAGAGAAGGTATCAGTGGCATCAACTACAGAGTGGAGGGTCCTGGCTATCAGTTTGCATTCGTCTATCAGACCTTGCCAGAATGGATGCAAAACCTGCTGATATACCTCCTTTGCTACAATAGAATCATAGAATATCAGGGTTGGAAGGGACCTCAGGAGGTCATCTAGTCCAACCCCCTGCTCAAAGCAGGACCAATCCCCAACTAAATCATCCCAGCCAGGGCTTGGTCAAGCCTGACCTTAAAAATATCTAAGGAAATTCCACCACCTCCCTAGGTAACGCATTCCAGTGTTTCACCACCCTCCTAGTGAAAAAGTTTTTCCTAATATCCAACCTAAACCTCCCCCACTGCAACTTGAGACCATTACTCCTTGTTTTGACATCAGCTACCATTGAGAACAGTCTAGATCCATCCTCTTTGGAACCCCCTTTCAGGTAGTTGAAAGCAGCTATCAAACCTCCCTCATTCTTCTCTTCCGCAGACTAAAAATGATCAACACTTCCCCATAACATACTTTGCAAGATCCATGGGTCCTACACTAAATGCCTCAACAACAACTACGTGGGCAAAACCAGACAATTACTACTCTTTGAAATGAACTCACACAAGAAAATGATAAAAGACAAAAACACCCTGTCACCTGGGGTGAACACTTTTCACAAAGCGATCACTCTATATCTGACTTATCAGTCCTCACAACATTTTCAAAAGATGAGCCTAGTTGCTTAAATTCTTAACTTTGCTAGACACTAAAAATCATGGACTGAAGAGAGACACTTGATTTATGGCTTATTACAACAATCTATAACCCACTAACAATTCCCCTTGCCCCAGCTTCCTTTCCCCATTAAGACTGGAGGAGTGTTAGTGGGCCACTTCACCCTGAATATACCCATTAAATATGTGTTAACTTCTTATGCTAAACAATCTGTTCCACCTTGTGTTTAGCTGTGACACTCTGAGTACTCTTCCCAGAAGACAAATTCTGTGTAAGCTTAAAGGCTTATCTCGCTCACCAACAGCTGTGGATAACTGAGGCAACTTTTACTTGATCAATACAAACATTCTGAGAGCAAAATCAAGTAATACAAAGCAATTGGATCAAATTCTGCCCTCAGTTACAGCCATGGGACCTCACATATTCCATTTCCTTATTGTTATCCAGGTTGTCTTAACTGAACTCTTTAATGTGGATTATTTTACGTTAGACCTTCAAAGTGCTGTGCAATTTCATTGTAAAAGCATTTTTGTTTAATGAGATCACAGCTGATGCATAAACTCTACCTGTTTTGTGCAACCATTCACATCCATCATGTTTTTGAATCTCTGTCTCCCTTTACTACCTGTATCTGTCCAAAATTCAGAACTCAGCATCCAATTGTCTGCCATTTTCCTTGTGAGACAAGGTAGGTGAGGTAATATCTTTTATTGGACCTATTTCTGTTGGTGTGCGAGACAAGCTTACATAACAAGCTCTCTGTGACCAGCAAAAGTTGGTCTAATAAAAGATATTATCTCACCCACCTTGTCTCTCTAATGTCCTTGTCCAACACAGCTACAACAACACTGCATACTCTAAAAAGATAGTTTTAGGAATAAGTCTGGAATACTAATTATTTACACATTACCCAAGACTGAAAACTAATGCTACAGGTACTATTTACACTGAGGGAGGGAAGATACAAAGAATCAATGATTGCAGCTCCAACAACCACCATCACTTGTGGTAAGAATGAACTGAGGGGAATTGGGGGCAGCATGGCCCTTTATAGCTGCGTGCAGTGGTGCGAGACACGTGCTTACACTGCTCTGACAGGTACTGCTAAGGGAAAAATCTCTAACCACCATGCACAAAATGTGCACATGGAATGGACACATGCAATCACTTAAAGAAGTTGAATCTAGGCTTTGAGAACTATATACTGTTTCAACATATCTTTTAGGTGTTCCATTTATTATTTTGGGATCCACTATTATGACCCTGAACCTGCCAGCAAATCGTCCATGTGGTTGAGGAATTAAAAGACGGGGAAACAGCTCATTTGGGGGCAGATCTGTAAGATAACAGACCTCCAACATGTGGCTCCAGCAGTGCAGCAGAGGGAAACCGAAATCTCTAGGGTAATTGCCAAAAAGGGCCCTCCGTGAGGAAAGGGAAGATTCACCCCAGGAACAGTCAGAGAGGGAAACATTCCCCTCTCTGTCGCATATGGACCCTGGACATTGGTAATACCTTTTTACTTTCTTGGTGTGGACTACCCCATCTGGGGAAAGCATTTGACTGAGCTGGCCCAGGAGGGAGGAGGAGGAGATAGGAAGTTGGCATAGGGAGGGCCCTTAAGCAGCCTCGGTTGCCAGATCACTGTGAGCCCCAAAGGCCCCTGGTCAGACCCCACTGGAGGGGGAGGGCTCAGGCTCTCCTTCCTACACCCCTAGTGGTCACAGGTAATATGCTTCCCGACCAACCCCCGAGTGAGGAGGGTTACAACATGCAACTGATGAGCAATATTTTTCTGAGTTATCCTTCACATTTTATGGTATATGATTTTAGTCCAGAGAATCTACATTTCTTATTGGATGAATTAAGTTAAATGTATATTTGATTAAGGTGCTATAGTTGAGTTAGCTCAGGCCATGCTAAACCGTTATCCCTGGATTTGTGTTTTGTTTAATTCTCTTGTTTTTGGCTTTTTTGAGGAAAAATTTATCTGACATAGCCTATAATATATCTGGTGAAATTTGGGGAGATTTGTTTATGGCAATTTATCCCTTATTTCTTTGATTAAACTCACAAAATTTGGAATCATGAATGAATTATTAAACCTCCATGAGAAGGATTTTTTCCCCCAGGAACAGTTACCACACAAACCATTGGTACACAACAATATTGAGGAATCTGCTTACAAAGTACTTGGCATATTTTAAACTTGATAGAGGAGGAGTATATTTTTACCGTCCTCAAAGCATATGTCATTTCTAACCCTGACATTATAATCAAAGAGGCTGATAAAGGAGGTGCTGTTGTTAACATGAACAGGTCTGACTACCAAAAGAAGACTGCCAGACAACTCTCCAATACCAAATTCTACAGGCCACTTTCCTCAGATCCCACTGAGGAATACACTAAGAAACTGCACCATCTACTCAGGACACTCCCTTCACTAACAGGAACAAATCAACATTCCCTTAGAGCTCCGACTGGGGTTATTCTATCTACTACCCAAGATCCACAAACCCGGAAATCCTGGACACCCCATCATCTTGGGCATTGGCACTCTCACTGAAGGACTGTCCGGATATGTGGACTCTCTACTCAGACCCTACGCCACCAGCACTCCCAGCTATCTCCGTGACACCATTGATTTCCTGAGAAAACTACAATGCATTGGTGATCTTCCAGAAAACACCATCCTAGCCACCATGGAAGTAGAGCTCTCTACACAAACATCCCACACACAGATGGAATATAAGCTGTCAGGAACAGTATCCCTGATGATGCCACAGCACAACTGGTTGCTGAGCTCTGTGACTTTATCCTCACGCACAATTATTTCAAATTTGGTAACAATATATACCTCTAGACCAGTGGCACTGCTGTGGGCACCCGCATGGCCCCACAATATGCCAACATTTTTATGGCTGACCTGGAACAACGTTCCTCAGCTCTCGTCCACTCACGCCCCTTCTCTACCTACGCTACATTGATGACATCTTCATCATCTGGATCCATGGGAAGGAAACCCTGGAAGAATTCCACCACGATTTCAATAGCTTCCACCCCACCATCAACCTCAACCTGGACCAATTTACATGGGAGGTCCACTTCCTCGACACCATGGTGCAAATAAGTGATGGTCACGTTAACACCACCCTATACCGAAAACCCACCAACTGCTATGCCTACCTTCATGCCTCTAGCTTCCATCCTGGACACACCACACGATCCATTGTCTGTAGCCAACCGCATTTGCTCCAACCCCTCAGATAGAGACCAACACGTACAAGATCTTCACCAAGCATTCTCAAAACTACAATACCCACATGAGGAAATAAGGAAACAGAACAACAGAGCCAGACGTGTACCCAGAAGCCTCCTGCTGCAAGAGAAGCCCAAGAAAGAAACCAACAGAACTCCACTGGCCATCACATACACTCCTCAGCTAAAATCTCTCCAATGCATCGTCAGTGATCTACAACCCATCCTGGACAATGATCCCTCACTTTCACAGGCCTTGGGAGGCATGCCAGTCCTCGCCCACAGACAACCCACCAACTTGAAGCATATTCTCACCAACAACTATACTATACCATAGTAACTCTAACTCAGGAACCAATCCATGCAACAAACCTCGATGCCAACTCTGCCCACATAACTAAACCAACGACACCATCAGAGGACTAACCAAATCAACCACACCATCACCGGTTCATTCACTTGCACGTCCACCAATGTAATATACGCCATCATGTGCCAGCAATGCCCCTCTGCTATGTACATCAGCCAAACTGGACAGTCCCTACATAAAAGGATAAATGGACACAAATCAGAGATTAGGAATGGCAATATACAAAAACCTCTAGGAGAGCACTTCAGCCTCTCTGGACACACAATAGCAGATTTAAAGGTAGCCATCCTGCAGCAAAAAAACTTCAGGACCAGACTTCAAAGAGAAACTGCTGAGCTTCAGTTCATTTGAAAATTTGACACCATCAGCTCAGGATTAAACAAAGACTGTGAATGGCTAGCCAGCTACAAAAGCAGTTTCTCCTCCTTTGGTGTTCACACCTCAACTGTTAGAAGAGGGCCTCACCCTCCCTGACTGAACTAACCTCGTTATCCCTACCCTGATTCTTGCTTGCATATTTATACCTGCCTCTGGAAATTTCCACTACATGCATCCGACGAAGTGGGTATTCACCCATGAAAGCTTATGCTCCAATACGTCTGTTAGTCTATAAGGTGCCAGAGGACTCTTTGTTGCTTTTACAGATCCAGACACACGGCTACCCCTCTGATACGATCATTTCTAAGTTAGCTATGAACTTTGATTATCCATATTCCTCAAGATAGAAATAGTCAGAAATATGAATGGTCATATCAGTAGCAACTATCTGAGCTGCCAAAGATCCATCCAGTTACTCATAGGTTTCCCATCACTGTAGTATCTGACTAAAATTGAAGTCAAATCTATCCTAGAGAATGATTTATGGATTGTTAGTTATAAGTGCAGTGGATTTGCATGTTGATTTATCAAAGGCAGAATATTTTTGAGTCGTAATCCCTACCAATAAAAGAAGCACTTTCCCACCCTAGCAATTTATCCATCGCTTCATTAAAAATTCAAGTTTAGTTGAAACTTGGGGGGGGGGGGGGTGGGGTGTGTGTGTGTGTGTGTGTGTGTGTGTGTGTGTGTGTGTGTGTGTGTGTGTGTGTGTGTGTGTGTGTGTGTGTGTGTGTGTGTGTGTGTGTGTGTGTGTGTGTGTGTGTGTGTGTGTGTGTGTAACTATTTCTCTTCTGAATTGACCTGGCTTCCTTTTGATGCACAGAATGGATTTCCCCTCCAATTTGGAACTAAATTAAATTAAAAATAAAATAAGTGTTTTGCATCTCTTAGATACTACTGTGACAGGCACCTGAGGAATATCTGTAATAAATGTTCAGTCATAAAGTCACACAGAAGAGTGAACTGATAATCCTGAAGCTAAACATGTTTCTCTCACTTATTAGCATGCTGCCAGCTATGACATCACAACAACCAGATGAATTTGTTACCAAGGCCAATTAATTGGGGAATTTTCCCATCGAGTCTGGAATCCAGTTTAATATTGATATTTACTATTGTCCTCAATATTATGTAAATCGTCTGGCTTCAGAACAAATCTTGCTAAAAGATTTCTCAACCTATTGACCTAAAGCTCTAAGCAAAAACCTTGACAGTGGCCATTTAAAAGCTTTTAGGTTAAGGAGAGACAGTGACATGGCATTAGGAACACATGAAACTAGCATACATTCTATTACTGTGCCATTAACAAATTCATTCCAATTTAACACTACTATTGCATATGCAAATACATTTAACATACATCTGATGATCCCTTTCAAATATAAACACTCTCTAAATGCTCTAAAGCCCCTGGAGTTACAAAGCACCCTCCGGGCCAACTTCTGTAGGATTCTGTAGATAACTTAGGCTAGTTCCTTAGGACTACCACACAACTGTAAAAATTTGCAAGTGTACCCATTTTCTCAACCATTAAATCCATACTTTGCTGAAAGGTTAAAGATTCCTATGAGCGTGAAAAAATCCACAAATCCTGGAATTTCTTTAACTCTTCCTGCACATTTGAATGTACAAGATAGGCAGATGGGGATAAGACACTAGAAGCAGCTACTGGTGTTGCATCTTTGTTAGCCTTCAAAATTATGTCAAGACATTGATCAGCCATGCAACTAAAGTCAGTAGTATGAAAGTTCACAAAAAAAAGTTGAGACGCTGCCACTGGAGAGAGCAGAAGCCTGCTTTTTAAAACCCATCTGGTTGATGTTGCTCTATTTATTGACAGCATCATTCAGCAGCCTTTTAAAGGGTAATCTGTCCCTCCAGTATTCACTTGTTTCTATGGGGTAAGATGATGTTAAACGTTAAAACGTTTCTAAATGATGCTGATGTTAAAAAATGTAGGAGCCTCATTTACCAGCCTTTTAAAAAGCACCCGATAGAACAGACTGGGGGTCAAAAAGTCCCATCCTCCCACATTTGTTAACAAAGGCTTTTAGAGGATGTTAAAAATATATAGAGCGACATTTAAAAGCTTTTTGAATAACAGTCCCCCTTCCTTAGCAACTGTAACGTCCTTGGCCCTTACTTTTGTTGCCTGCCTAAAATTGACATGGTAACACATTATGGGTCAGTGACAGATGTGTTGTTTGTGAAATGACTAAGTCAGTATCCTGTAATAATCTGCCACAACAACAGTAAACTTTTTGACAGCAGGCAGCCATGCAGCACATGTAACTCCATCTACCTTTTTTCCTTTTGTCTGCTGTCACAATTTCAGGGTAACTGCCCCTCTGACTCCCTCCATGGTCTGCCCACGGAATGCCCTCTTAGGTCTGAGGCCCTTAGCAGCCAACTATCTCTGGGAGGGAACCTGCATCCTTCTCTCTCCATTCCAGGGTTTTAGGCTGTAATCCCCTGCAATTCTCTGATTACCCATCAAGTCTGACTTAGCTCAGCATCTGTTGTTTCACTCTCTCTCAAGAGCTAAGACTGGTTTACCAGTGACCAACCGTCTTTCACAAAGCTAAGTACCTTTTTAAAGGACAAAAGCCTGACAAGTGAAAACATAGAATAAAAACAGTAAAAGGTCTAAATGCATAATAAACATGCCAGAAACCCACAACTTTCACATGGGGAACTGGCAGGTCAAAGTCCTCCCAAACCTTCCCCTCCCTTTGGTCACAGTTTCATGACCATTTGTCAGGTCAAAATGAGTCCCTTTGTCACCAGCAACCGCACACCACACAACAAAAACACTAACCCAGGAACCTATTGTTGCAACAAAGCCCGTTGCCAACTGTGTCCACATATCTATTCAGGGGACACCATCATAGGGTCTAACCACATCAGCCACACTATCAGAGGCTCGTTCACCTGCACATCTACCAATGTGATATGTGCCAGCAATGCCCCTCTGCCATGTACACTGGCCAAACCGGACAGTCTCCACGTAAAAGAATAAATGGACACAAATCAGACGTCAAGAATTATAACTCAAAAACCAGTCGGAGAAAACTTCAATCTCTCAGGTCACTCGATTACAGACCTAAAAGTTTCAGAGTAACAGCCGTGTTAGTCTGTATTCGCAAAAAGAAAAGGAGTCCTTGTGGCACCTTAGAGACTAACCAATTTATTTGAGCATGAGCTTTCGTGAGCTACAGCTCACTTCATCAGATGCATACCGTGGAAACTGCAGCAGACTTTATATATACACAGAGAATATGAAACAATACCTCCTCCCACCCCACTGTCCTGCTGGTAATAGCTTATCTAAAGTGAGCAACAGGTTAGGCCATTTCCAGCACAAATCCAGGTTTTCTCACCCTCCACCCCCCACACAAATTCACTCTCCTGCTGGTGATAGCCCATCCAAAGTGACAACTCTTTACACAATGTGCATGATAATGAAGTTAGGCCATTTCCTGCACAAATCCAGGTTCTCTCACTCCCTCACCCCCCTCATACACACACAGACTCACTCTCCTGCTGGTAATAGCTCATCCAAACTGACCACTCTCCAAGTTTAAAACCAAGTTAAACCAGAACATCGGGGGGGGGGGGGGGGTAGGAAAAAACAAGAGGAAATAGGCTACCTTGCATAATGACTTAGCCACTCCCAGTCTCTATTTAAGCCTAAATTAATAGTATCCAATTTGCAAATGAATTCCAATTCAGCAGTTTCTCGCTGGAGTCTGGATTTGAAGTTTCTTTGTTTTAAGATAGCGACCTTCATGTCTGTGATTGCGTGACCAGAGAGATTGAAGTGTTCTCCGACTGGTTTATGAATGTTGTAATTCTTGACATCTGATCTGTGTCCATTTATTCTTTTACGTAGAGACTGTCCAGTTTGACCAATGTACATGGCAGAGGGGCATTGCTGGCACATGATGGCATAAATCACATTGGTGGATGTGCAGGTGAACGAGCCTCTGATAGTGTGGCTGATGTTATTAGGCCTGTAATTCTTCAACAACAGAAACTTCAAAAAACAGACTCCAATGAGAGACTGCTGAATTGGAATTAATTTGCAAACTGGATACAATTAACTTAGGCTTGAATAAAGGCTGGGAGTGGATGTGTCATTACACAAAGTAAAACTATTTTCCCATGTTTATTTCCCCCCCATACTGTTCCTCACATGTTCTTGTCAACTGCTGGAAATGGCCCACCTTGATCATCACTACAAAAGGTTTTTTTTCTCTCCTGCTGGTAATAGCTCACCTTACCTGATCACTCTCGTTACAGTGTGTATGTGTGTAACACCCATTGTTTCATGTTCTCTGTGTATATAAAATCTCCCCACTGTATTTTTCTCCTGCATGCATCCAATGAAGTGAGCTGTAGCTCACGAAAGCTTACGCTCAAATAAATGTGTTAGTCTCTAAGGTGCCACAAGTACTCCTTTTCTTTTTGTCAGTTCAGGCTCACACTTCTCTATTATTTTAGGGCTTTTGTTTCCCAGGCCTCCTGAAACAGGTAAAAACAGTCACTGCTCCTTTCCCCAGAGGGCAAATCTTCAAAGGCTAGGTATCTATACAACCAGCACTGGGATTTTGCATTAATCACCCCCTACCTAATGTACAGTCCACGTATTCAGTTAAACAAAGAACAAATCACTGGCACACAAGAAAAATTGTACAGCAGTGACCTACTCGGGTATCCTAGAATCATAGAATATCAGGAGATCATTTGGTCCTGCTTTGAGCAGGAGGTTGGACTAATCCCCAGTTTTTGCCCCAGATCCCTAAATGGCCCCCTCAAGGATTGAACTCACAACTCTGGGTTCAGCAGGCCAATGCTCAAACCACTGAGCTACTCCTCCCCCCCAAAGGGTAAAATATAATCCTTCTATCCAAGAAATAAACAAAGGTTAGTACTTATTGACACAATTCATGTTCTTAGGAGAGCTTTATGGGCACACCATCACCACAATGAAATCAATCAGAATGTCCTCCATTGTGGGGGGAAGAGGCGCTCTGATAACTAGTTTTCAGAAGAGTTTCTATAAATTCTCACTTTGAGTGCAACAACAAAAAAAGTGTACTTCATGTTCCGGACATCCAAAAGTGTACTTCATGTTCCGGACATCCAAAAGTGTACTTCATGTTCCGGACATCTCTTGAAGAGAGCACACCAAAGCATGTAGTGACAGATGTGGACCAACATAATTTAAAATTTGAATAGTTTTCTAGTGCTTTATATGGGTATAATTTTTTTGGCACAAAAAATAGAAATCACTGTGACCATAGAAGTCAGAGACCCAATCTGGTCATGCAAATAGAAAAGATAAAACAGTTAGCAACCTTTCATAACTGTTGTTCTTCAAGATGTGTTGCTCGTGTCCATTCCATTCTAGGTGTGCGTGCATCACATACACAGTTGCCAGAGATTTTTCCCTTAGTGGTATCCAAAGGGCTGGCCCTAGTGCCCCGCTCACAGGCACCAGTATAAGGAATGCCACCAGTTCTGCACCTTCTCAGTTCCTTCTTGCCGATAACTCAGACAGAGTGGTAGGAGGACACGTCATGGAATGGACATGAGCAATACATCTCGAAGAACAACAGTTACGAAAGGTTGGTAACACTTTTTTCTTTGAGCGCTTGCTCATGTCAATTCCACGCTAAGTGACTCACAAGCAGTATCTCCAGAAGTAGGCTCGGAGATCATGGACGTACTGATTGCAACACCGCTCTACCAAAACTGGCATCGTCACAGGCCTGCTGGGTGATGGCGTAGTGGAATGTGAAGGTATGAATCAAAGACCATCTAGCGGCCCTGCAGATGTCCTGGACTGGTATCTGCATGAGACACACTGCTGATGAAGCCTGGGCCCTTGTGGAATGAGCTGTCACAATGGCCAGCGGCGGGATGTTCACTGGCTCAAAACAAGCTCAGATGCAGGCAGTGATCCAGGCAAGATCCTTTGGAATGACACTGGTAGTCCTTTCATTCAGTCTACCACCGCTGAAAAAACTGCATAGACGTGCGGAAGGGCTTAGTCCTTTCAATATAGAAGGCCAGGGCCCACCTAATGTCTAAAGTATGTAGCCGATGTTCCTCATTGGTGCTGTAAGACTTTGGAAAAAAGACTTGCAGAAAAATGTCCTGGTTGTTATGGAACTGAACCACCACCTTTGGTAGTAAGGCCAGGTGGGAGCGCAGCTGGAGCTTGTCTTTGAAGAACACCGTATAAAGGGGTTCTGAAGTCAGGGCTTTGATTTTGGAGACCCTTCTGGCATAGGCACCAACTTCCCCTCTTTTCCGTGGGTGCTAGACCTCCCCTCTCCCCCCCCGGCCCCATCCTCACTCCATCCCTTCCATGAGGCCCTGCCCCTTTCCCTCGCCTCTTCCCACCCCTTCCCCACCCCCATTCCAACCCCTACCCCAAAATCCCCATCCCAACTCCACCCCCCCCCATTCCAACTCCTTTCCCAAATCCCCGCCCTGGCCCCGCCTCCTCCCCTGAGCACGCCATGTTCCCTCTCCTGGAACATGCAAACAGCTATTTGGCAGCAGCCAGGTGGGAAACGCTGGGGTGTAGGAGGAGGAGTGGGGATGCGGCGTGCTCAGGACGAGGTGGGGAAGAGGGGGAGGGGAGCTTGGCTGCCGGTGGGTGCAGAGCACCTGCTAATTTTTCCCCGTGGGTGCTCCAGCCCCAGAGCACCCACGGAGTCAGCACCTATGCCTTCTGGCCAACATAATCACCACTAGAAAGGTGACATTCCATGAGAGGAGCAGTAGAGAACAAGATGTCAACAGCTAGAAGGGGGATCCCATAAGCCTTGACAGGACCAGGTTTAAATCCCATGGGGAAATCGGTTCGCAGGTAGAGTCTTTCTAAATCCTTGAGGAAACACCTTGTGGGAGAAGACTGATCTGCCTTGGACCAGAGGATGGAAGACTGAGATGGCTGCCAAGTGAACCTTGATCAAAGATCGGGCCAGACCCTGGTGCTTGAGTTGGAACAAATAGTCCAAGATGAACTGCAGAGAAGACCAAGATGGAGATGGAGATTCTATTCCGAGGCCCACAAGTGAAACGATTCCACTTTGCCACCTATGTAGCCCTGGTGGATGACTTGCTGGACCTGCTCTGAGCAGGCCCACTTCTTGGGGTTCAGTCATGCAGAAGCCACCCCATCAGGTGTAGAGAGGTGAGGTTCAGCTGAAGCAACTGGCCTTTGTCTTACGAAATCACATCCAGACACAATGGCAGCTCCAGTGGAGTTGCCACCTAGAGGTCCAGAAGTGTGCCAAACCAATGCTGGTACGGCCACGCCAGAGCTATCAAGATAAGCTTTGACTTATTCCTCTTGATCTTTAGGAGGAGCTTGTGAACCAAGGGGATCGGTGGGAAGGGAACCCTTGCTGAGCCCGCACATCAAACAGAACTTGTGGCATTTCCTGTTCTATCTGCCAGCGAACAGGTGCACTTGGGGACTTTCCCACTTCTGGAAGATAATACCGGGTGAAGAGACCACTTGTGGCAAGAGGAAAAGGACCTGTTGAGGTGATCTGCCAATGCATTCTGATTTCCTGGGAGGTGTGCCGCTTCGAGGTGGACATCATGGTTCACACAGAAGTCCCACAGTCAGAGGGCCTCTTGACACAGGGCTAAGGAGCAAGCTCCCCCTTGCTTGTTGACGTAAAACATCAAGGTTCTATTGTCCGTCAAGTCCTGCACCACCCTGCCTGACAGCTGGGTAAGAAACATTTGGCAGGCCAGGCATATCGCCCTGCGTTACCTAGGGAGGTGGTGGAATCTCCTTCCTTAGGAGTTTTTAAGGTCAGGCTTGACAAAGCCCTGGCTGGAATGATTTAATTGGGGATCAGTCCTGCTTTGAGCAGGGGTTTGGATTAGATGACCTCCTGAGGTCCCTTCCAACCCTGATATTCTATGATTCTATGAGTGCCCTGATGTTTATATGCAGAGTTTTTCCTGGGACCAGAGACCCGAAGTCCTGAGATGGCCAAGGTGGGCTCCCCACCCCAGGTCTGATGGGTATGGAGCTGCAAAGGGCACCCCCCCCCTTTCATCTCTGAACATGGATCTGCCCACCAAGTCAGAAACATTAAGACAGGTGGTAGAATCGTGAGAACCAAGTCCAAGTGGTGCCTGCCCTGGGAGTAGGCCGATGCCAGCCACATCTATAGGGCTTTGAGGCATAGCCATGCATACTGCAACACGTAAGTACACACAGACATGTGACCTAGTAGCTTGATGCACACACGGGGGGTCTTAAGTGGGTGAGCTGTGACACAGGTGATTAGATCTGACATAGTTTGGAACTGGGCCTCTGGGAGGAAGACCCAGGCCTGAGTGGAGTTGAGCACTGCCCCTATAAATGCTATTCTCTGGACCAGGACTTCCGTTGATTTTTGTTCATTTATTAACAGGTTCAGCACCTGACAGGTGACCCGTACTGAGTCAATGCTGTGCTGAACCTGATCTTGCAAACGACCTTTGATCAGCCAATTATTGAGGTGGGATACATTTGTACACCTCAACATCTCAGGTAAGCTGCAACCACCGCCATACGCTTTGTAAAAACCCACAGGGCTGCTGACAGGCTGAAGGGGAATGTGGTTAACTGATAGTGGCATTGGCCCACCACAAACCAAAGAAATCTCCTGTGGTCACGGAAGAAGGAAATGTGGAAATAAGCATCCTTGAGATCAAAGGCAGTGTACCAATCTCCCAGATCCAGGGAGGGAATGATGGAGGCAAGGGAGACCATGAGGAACCTCAATTTCTTGAGATATTTGTTGCGATGATGCAGGTCCAGGATGGGCCACAGGCCCCCTTTGGCCTTCAGGATTAGGAAATATCAGGAGCAGAACCCTTCCCTCTAAAGTCTTGAGGAAAGTCCTCTACAACCCCACATGGGTCCACCTCCTGGACGAGAAGCTGCTTGTGAGAAGGGTCCCTGAAGAGGGATGAGAGGGAGGGGTGGACAAAGTCTGTGGGATGTATCCAACTGACAAAACACTGAGCACCCAATGGTCTGATGTTGTGTGTGACCATCCAGTGTGGAAGGGAAACAGGAGGTCCCAAAAACAAGAGAGAGGATGGACCCTCAAGTCTGGTATGCCATCCTTGGGCGCACCCTCAGAAGGCCTGCCTGGACACACCAGGGTATCTACTTGAGCCTGACTGGAAGGCTGAGGTGAAAGGTAGGGGTTGACGATGCCTACAGCCCTTCCCTTGCTTCTTATAGGAATGCTGTCTGGGAGGCCCCGAGAATCTGGGAGGCTGTTGAGGCCAGAAATGCTTCCTGGAGGCCAGGGGCATGTATAGGCCC
This sequence comes from Eretmochelys imbricata, assembly GCF_965152235.1. Taxonomy (NCBI): domain Eukaryota; kingdom Metazoa; phylum Chordata; order Testudines; family Cheloniidae; genus Eretmochelys; species Eretmochelys imbricata. The sequence continues at coordinate 45,888,403 of NC_135576.1, read as the reverse complement.
AGGGAGCAAAGCATAACCCTTGAATTCTTGAGGCCATGCAGATTGGAGTCCATCTGTTCAGAGAACAGGGCAGTGCCCTCAAAGAGAAGGTCCTGCACTGACTGCTGCACCTCATGAGAGAGACCTGATGACTGGAGCCACAAACAGCGCTTCATGGTGACCACCAGCACCATCCTTCTGGCTGCTGAATCAGACTCATCCAGAACTGCCTGGAGAGAGGTTCTGACCACAGTCTTGCCCTCCCTCAGGATGGCTGTGAACTTCTGCCTCAACTCTTGCTGCAGGGAGTCTCGAAGTTGGCCATTGAGTCCCACAAGTTAAAAACATACCTCCCCATCAATGCGTGTTGGTTACAAATACAAAGTTGGAGGTTGCGCATGGAAAAAACCTCTCCTGAACACATCCTATCTCTTGGCCTCCTTATTCTTTGGGGTGGCACTGGGATGCCCTTGCCTGTCTCTCTCATTCGTGGTAGACAAAACCAGGGATCCTAGGGGGTCAGGGATGTGAACAAAAGTACTCAAACCCGGCAGCCAGTACACAGTACTTCTTTACTATCCATTTTGAAGGGGCAGACAGGAAGGGGTCTGCCATAGAGCCCTGACTGGTCCAAACACCACTTCATTGACTGAGAGAGCCACTCTAGAAGGAGCTACTGCAGCCAAGATATCTATCAGGCTGTGAGTGGACTCCTTCAGCTCCGAGTCTGTGGCAACCCCCTTCAGGGAGCTCCTGATGGACCCTGAAATTGTCCAGAGGGAGCAGGTTAGAAGGGCTTGCTACCACCTTGTCTGGAGACAATGAAGAGAAGGCTAGTGCCATGGGAGGGGCAGGTGCTTCCTCCCCCACCTGTACCACCTCCTTCTGTGACCTCGGTGCTGGGGTTAGGGCCAGAGTCAGAGTCTGGTACTGGCTGGGACAAAGCAGTGGCTCTCTTCTTGGATATGACCAAGTATGACCACTGGGAAGAGGGTCCTGGTACTGGGGGAAACCCCCATGGTTTCCAATACTGCTACTGGATGGGCCAGTGTCCTGGTGGCCAGGCAATGGCAGCGGGGCCAGTGCCAAAGTCCATTGCACATGACAGGTACCAATACTTTTTCAGTGGGGTGAAGGACTCTTCTCCTGGAGACCATAGG